>NC_051440.1:27999446-28005580 GCF_001649575.2 Kryptolebias marmoratus | reverse complement strand
ACCTTGTTTTAACTTCAGAACCTCCTGATAACCTTGTTTTAACTTCAGAACCTCCTGATAACCTTGTTTTAACTTCAGAACCTCCTGATAACCTTTTATAGCCTTGGTAAAGTCTTGGTACAACCTCATAACCTTGTTTTACCCAATGCTGAAGGGTCCTTTTATTCAGGTTAAATAAAATCATCTTTACTTGAAAGAAATGGCTCCATGAATACTTTTATTATGCTTTTCTCTGTTCACAGCAGTTGCGGTATAAATATGGCACAGTAAATCTATTTGTGGAGGTGATATTTTCAGATCCAACGCCGTTTCACCCCAGGGTGGAAACTGCAGATTTACTGTAAAAGGATGTGAACAGACAATAAAGATGCACAGAAACAATCATCCATCCATTTTCTTTTTCTGTTTTTTTCCTTTCCGGGTCACCGGGGGAGCAATGACTATCTACAGCAGAGGCGGGGGACAGCCTGGACGAGTCTCCTGTCCATCACAGACATAAATAAACATTCACTAATAAATTTTGCACGTCAGCAATAAGTCAATATTTGTTCAGAATAAAATATAGTTTGCATCTTTTGTGCATTAATTATGTTTTTCTGTGTGCCAGAGTGTGTTTGGTGGTTTTATACAAACACATTGTTCATAAGGACATTAGTCTTAAAAATCAAACCTTAAAAGCTCATTTATGTTCAATCAATTAGTGTGAGCGTGAAAGAAAAACTGAAAGGCACAGAGAGATAATTGGGCTGTCCGAAACAAGGGCATGGAGAGAGGCCTCCAACGCTTCTGTGTGTGTGTCCTCAAAGATCTTCTCTTTTGTGACAAACACATGGTTTTGATCTTTTTGTGTGAGGGGAAGGCTGTCTCTGTGTGCAGCCCGGTCCGTGTGTGACCCATAGAGAGATGACAGTCGCAGAGCGTCCTGCAGCTACGCTTTGTCTCAGAGACCATTTGATCCAGCAGCACACGAACGCAGGCAAACACAGACACACCGAACCCTGGGAGTTCTTCAGTGGGACGCAGAACACGGGGGGTGCAGGGTGGGACGAGGCAGGGTGAAGGTTAGGACTCAGGTTTTTATCAACCAACAGAAAATGGAACATTTTCTGCTTTTTTCCCCACAGAAGGCAGTTATGACAACCATTCTCTGCTTTTATTTCCAAACTCTCAACACTCATCTGTCAAAAACCACAGGATGGAGATTCCAGTTGGTAAATATTAGAAATCCTTATTTACAGCAGACTGGGCAATAATTATGTGATTCTCATTCATTTAACCTGGAAAAAAGATCCGTCAGATTTAACAAAGTAATCCTCTTTTGCCCTTTGACCTCTTCCCCTACATTCTGCACATTCACACCCAGGGGTAGGGCTGTCCCAGTTCTTGTTGTTTTGCAGGAGGAGGACAGCGGGATAGGGCAATCTGGGCAGGAAAAGATTCAGAATCCCATTTCCCTAATTCAACTGATCTAAAAAATCAAGGAAATAAAAATCAACATGAGACATAGAAAACCTTTTTGTTACTGCTCATTCACCGCTTCAGATACTGTAGATACTCTTCACGATGTTAGATACTGTTCATTTCACATACTGCTTTTTCACTATTTATATGCTGTTTATTTAGTATTTTGAATAACCAAGGTGACCAAAAAAGCAGATATCTGTCTTACTTCTGAAGTCAAAATGACATAGCTACTGGTGTCAGCTGAAGGAAAGAGGTCTGAAGCTCCATTTCTGAACATTTTTAAAGATTGATTCAAATTCCTTTGATCATAATTAGAAAATATGGGTCTTTTGTTGTGTTTATAATAATGTGACGGACACATACAGGTGTGTAACGATTGTGTTGACACCTGAGATTTCAACTGAGGCAGAAACAAAGCAAGAAATAGAACAAGTGTAAGGACATAATGCAGCCAGTCTCATCATCACATCCTCATTGCTAATGCTGCGGCTCGCTCTCATTCTCTCTCATTAACTGCCTTTCTCTCTCTGCTAATTGACCAGAGCAGAAGGACCAGGTGGCATCCTCCCCAGCACACACAGACACACACACACACAGACCCTTGCAACATGCAGCAGAGCAGAAATCAGCTTCTTGGTTTGTGTTGGGGACAGATCCCTAAGGTGCTTGACTCTTACACACAAACTTCCACCCTTTCAGCATCGTTCTGAATGAGCTGCTGGGGGTCCCACAAGAGTCCCAAGGGGGTCTGTTCATCATTATTTCCTCTTCCTTACTCTTATCAACCCCGTCCATCCCCCAAAACACCCCAAAACGTGGACATGTTTGGTCCTTTGTGATCTAAAAGCTGTAAAACTGATGGGGAAGACGGGGAAAGGTAGCAGGGAAGGAGTGAGGGATGATGGGATGGAGAGATGGATAAATGAGGGATGAAGGGGGGGAGGGAGAGTGCAGTAAAGAGAGCAGTGGACAGCAGGTGAGTGTGTACATCTCTGGGGGTCCCTCTGAAGGTGTGTTACCATAGCAACAAGGGATGAGTGGAGATGTTGGGTGGGGGGTTCTGATGCAGGAGGTTGTGAGTTTGACCCATTGGTTGTGTGGGGGCCGAGAAGCTGCTGCAGTGCTGGAGGGGTCCCAGGGGTGCCCCCACCTTTCCTCAGCCTCTCACACAAACAGAGACCGAATACTGCAGAGCGGAGGTCTCGCGAGGATCCAACACCCACACCCACACTCCTCCATCCTCCCTCTATCCCTCTCTCCATTTTCCATCATTCTCTCTGTGCCAGCTGATTGTTCAGATCTTACCGGGTAGATTTTTTTATTTTTAGTCAGATAAGGATGGAAGTTAAGGCTCCACTGAGACAGGCGTTCCACGATTCATGTTTTAAAAAGCTGCTATTGTTCATTCAGACAACCAAACACCCACCAAATAAACTTCATCACCTTAAGATTCTCCAGAAATAGGAACAAGAAAAGTCACAAATTCAAGAAGTGAAATATACAACAAATTCACATTTAAGGAGAGCAACTTCTGGTGTTCCACAACATTTACTTAAACAAGTGGCGTCCCACAGAGTTTATAACATCTTGTGACATTTCATTGGGTTTATTACAACTTGTTGTGTACCAGAGGGTTTGTTATAACTCATGGTGTTCCACAGGATTTAATACAACCTGATTTTCCCCACAGAATTTATTACAACTCATGTTGTTTCATAAGGTTAATTTTACACAGGGTTCCAGACAGAGGCCTAGAAGTTCTGCGTGTCCTTGGGGGTCCAGATGGACACCCCTCAGCCTCCAGTTGCTAAGGGTTTCTGTGCTCCTGTTTCATAGAAGCACAAGTCACCATGCCTTCTTTAGCTCTAGAGCCTCTATGGTCTCCAGGATTGAGCCTCTACGTTCTGCAGCCGTCAAGCCTCCATGGTCTCCAGAGAGTTCCAAGTCTCTGGGCCTCAAGCCTGCCTGGTCATCACTCCTCGTGGGTCTACAGCAGCCTTAACTTTCTGGATTTCCCCAGTCACCACTCACTGAGATTCTCATGTCTCCTGCCACCAGAGTTCAGACAACACCAGGCACAAGGGGTCCCAGATCACCCACCCATTACTGGGCTCTCCCAGTCTCAGTTGCTCAAGCCCTCTGAGTCTCAATTTTCCAAGACCTCCAAGCCTTAAGGGTTGCCTGAGTCTCCTCCCGTGTCGACAGAGTCTCCATTATTGTCTCCAGTGTCACCACCAGTGTCTCTTGTTCCTGGGCCTTCTGACCCTGTGTCTTCAATTCATGAACCTCCTGATTACCAATGTCTGAGGTCTCACCAGTTCCTGAGGTCCCCCAATCATTGGTCTCAGCTAGCTCCCAGTGTCTATTCATTAAGATTATCAAGCCCTCTGGGGTTGCAGTGCCTCCAGGGTTCCCGGGTCTTCAGTTTCTGTTCTTAAGTCTCCAGACCATAGGTCTCCCAAATGTCCAGTCCCTCCTGTGTGAAGAGTCCCTCTGGTTTCTGCAGTCACGCCTGAAACACCTACAGTGCCTCCAATATCAACTCCAGCATCTCCAGTTCCAGAGCCTTCAGAGTCTCTGTGCCTTCAGTCCACAGAGTTTCCATCCCACCAAAAACATCTTGGTTTTCAGTGTTGCTGGCCTCCAGGGTCTTCAAAAAAGCCTCCAAAAAGGTTGATGCCTCTCACATGTCTGTCTCCAGGAGGGTCAAAGAAGATGCCTCTTCCATACCAGTCTGTATGGTTCCTGGGACACTGTCACAATCTGTTTTCTGTTGTTATTTCTGATAGTTTTTGTCTGCATTAGTTCTGTGAAATCTGATGTGTGTTCAGCCAGTAGAAAAAAAGTTGTCACAAAACAAACTACTGTAACTACGACTAACTACTGTTCTGAAAAGTGCACAAAAAGAAGCACACACACACACACACACACACACACCATGACAGCCTTTCAAGACACAGAGGAAACAAGCTGCTGGAAAATTTGACAAGATGAAAAATGCTACACATTGTAAAAATGTGCAAACAATAAGGAGGAGCTGTCCTGTTCTTTCAGCTGAACAGATTTAGACTTTTAAACAGAAAATGTTTAAAAAATAAATAAAAAAGATCATGTGGTGTTTACAAAAAAACATGGGTCTGCTTTGTCCACTTTTTTCTTCCTCTTCTACATTGTTTTGCATCACATGTGACATCCCACCCTGAACAAACGCCATCAGAAACACACACACACACAGGCAGGCAGACAGTTTATTGGCAGACAAGAACAGCATATGGTGATGACCAGTTTGTGCACAAATTGAGCATAGTTGTGTCAAGTATAAATGCTTCTGAGTGTTGGAAGGAGACAGTGTGTGTGTCTGTGTGTGTGTGTTCATTAGCTTGGATTTTCCCTCTCAGATTACATAACAGTAGGAAGCTGGAGCTCTCCGTTCTGTTGAAGCCAAGTCTTTGAACTAACAGACGTACAAGTACACACATATTTTACATCATCGTCTCACACTTTCTACTTGGCTCTTAATTCATTAACATCATTTATCTAAAATATACAATTTTTTTCATTTTGAGTTGTGCTCCTGCATTTCTGTTTCCACTTCCTGGCTGAGCAGGTTTTACAACAATAAGTAACCGATGCCCCCCATCACTGAGGGTCTTGAATAGTGAATGTTTTTAGTTTTTGTGATCAGTGTTTTTTGGGGGGCTGGAATTGAACAGGGAATGCAACTAAATCTTAAAGACTGCTATAATTCTGTGCAGACCTAAAAACTGCAGATATTTATAACAAACTATAAATACGTGAAACTGACACCATCACAAAGAGAACACTGCAAGTTTTTTGGGGTTAAAAAGGGTAAACAGAGACAAACTATTGCTAAAATCTTGGGCATACAAATATATGCCTTGTGATGTTAGTATTGTTTAACTCCAAGAACTACAGCATGGACCGTCAAACAGGCCGATGGTATTTAGCTGCACAGACAAAGTTTTTCACAACAGATGAAGTCTTACATTACATATTTGCTGCAGATTTGGAGGGAGAATATATATTTACCTAATTGTAGTGATAATTTGCTGTCTGAGGTGGCAAAGAGTGCCGTATCCTGGTGAGCAGAGGGAACAATTTTATCTGCCAGTAGGCACAGTGACGGAGCCAGAGGGTGGCTACTGGTGGCCTTGGACACCATAGAATAATCTTCGGCCACCCCAATCATTTGTGGAAACTATGCTTTATAGTTTTGATTTTGCTTTTGAGGAAAGTATGGTTTCCTCAAATAAATGGGGTGGCCAATTTACAGATACTGTAGATACATGGAGGGGGCCATCTTGTTTTTTTTACATGGCAACCCAACTTACAATAGGAACTTTGCCTAGCTGCATCCACTCATCAAAATGGAAGTTGGTACTGCACATACTTTTTAAGTTATCTGGCTCACAAGGTTTTTATATATATATGGTGGTGGCCATCTTGGATTACTGTTAGTTCGTTAGTCGGATTGGTTTAGAAACACAAACCACTGTTAGTTTGTTAGTAGGACTGGTTCAGAAACACACCACTGTTAGTTCGTTAGTAGGACTGGTTTAGAAACACAAACCACTGTTAGTTCGTTAGTAGGACTGGTTTAGAAACACAAACCACTGTTAGTTCGTTAGTAGGACTAGTTTAGAAACACA
>NC_051440.1:27991805-27997388 GCF_001649575.2 Kryptolebias marmoratus | reverse complement strand
TAGGACTAGTTTAGAAACACACCACTGTTAGTTCGTTAGTAGGACTGGTTTAGAAACACAAACCACTGTTAGTTTGTTAGTAGGACTGGTTTAGAAACACAAACCACTGTTAGTTTGTTAGTAGGACTGGCTTTGTGAAAGGACAAAAGTCCTATGTGTGAGGTAACTCAAACCACACAAGCACACACAGACACATGGCAGCACACACACATGTCCAGCATATCTTTTTCCACAGTTAATCACCAAGGCAACAGTAATCAGGGCTCTGATCTGGTTGTCACGGTGATGGAGGAAGGGTCACCTCTGAGTGCCTTTTCATTTCCTCTGAACAACTAAAACACTGTTCTATGAGTTCTGATCCAGATTCTTTTTGTTCTGAGTTCAGGTAAAGGAGACTCCGATAAAAGAGGAGAATGCAGGTTTCTCTATAAGAGGATGGGAAGACTGCCGGCTCAGGTGGGGGTGATGGAGGCTGTTTGTCTAAGGTGCTGAAATGGAACTGATCTGGTTTTAAACAGACAAATCCATCATTATAAATGTGTTCTTGGATTGGGACCATTTTAAAAGTAGAACTGGATTAAATAATTTTATTTTTCTAAAAGAAAATAAAAAATAATGGTTTTTACAAAGACAATCCTCTAAGCAGCTGAATAAAAACAAAAAAACCAAACCTTAATTTTATGTTCATTCTTTAAATCATCTGGTAGCATCTTTAACAAGTTTTAAAGTGAATTACCTATTTTAATAATTTTCCACACAGACACACATGTCCAGTCTTTCTATGGTTAGTCACTAAGGGAACAGTAATTAGGTTGTCATGAAAAAGACTCAACTTTAATTATTAGTTTAATTTCAAAAAGCCTCACCCAAGTCAGGCTTTAGTTGTTTTAAAAGTCTAAAATAGAAAGACTATTTTAGTTCTTTCACAAAGCAATATTTATTCTAGTTTTTGTATCTAAACCCTGTAGCTGTGTTACTTTTACTTCATATAGGGTTTTCTTTCTTTAAAAGGAGTCAAACTGAAACTGATGTTTTAACGATAAACTTTACAGACTCCTGGTGTTGGAGGTCAACGTCTGCATGTGAAGATTCTGCAAAGCTGAACCAAACTAAACCACTTTTGTTTGGTTTGTGAGAACAGTTTTTATTCTTCAGTCTGTGTGTAAAAAAACAACTGCAAACTGAGGTGTGTTTATAGTTCTATAAATCCTTTTTCAGAGTAAAATCCATCAGACATGAGTCTGTTTACTCACCTCCATTTAATCCCAGCCTGCGGTTTATTGGTGTGTGTATTGTGTGTGTGTGTGTCTGTGTTTAATCTGTTCTCCCAAGGGGAGTCAGAGGGAGCTACCAGATTTATCCTCACTGCATCTCTGCTTCCAGATACCACTAAAAAGCCAATCTCCATTCCACAACATTACAACAAACACACATGTTCAAGTATGAGAGAGAAAAGCCTGAGAGACATAAAGCTTAATTTTCTGTTCACCTAAACTCCACCCTGAATAGACAACTCCTGCATTCTTTATGACAAAGAGATGATTAAAGAGAAAATAGATGTTTGTTCTCACCTTCAACAAATTTTAAATTCTAATGATCTCCTTCTTGGGATTGGGCTACAAGAGAAAGTACTAGAGAAAGAAGATCTAAAATCTGAACAAACACAAAGAAATCTGAAACTCAGTAAGATTACCAGAGGAGGAAGAAGAGAAGAGCAGAAGCAATAAGAACTCGCAGCATGATGCTAATAATGCAGCTCCAGCTGTTCCAGTTAACCTGCAAACTGCCCATCTGGACCAGGAGAGAAACATGACAGGAGACGTACAGCGAGACGGAGACAGGAAAGGACAGAAAGACACGAGTTGGGACTGAAGATTTCTCTTTTAAACAGGATGTAAAGTCCAAGCAGTAACAGATGTAATCAGCTTGGATTTAAATTTTAAACATCTGTAGGACTCTCAGGACTACAGCTGTCCTTTGGGAGGTCTTGTTTATGGACCTACTCTTCTTCTTACTAATCTGACATGGTAGACTATTGTAAATATTTATCATTTTGTTGTGATAGGATGAACTCAAACCAACCGAAACAATTGGGTTTCAGAAGAGATTTCTACTTTGGTTTCTAGTAGTTTTTCCATATTTTAGTGGAATTTCTTAAAAAGGTGAAGTTAAATGTCCCACTGCAAAGATTTTAATCCACTAACAAATGATTTGTCTTATTTAGCCACTTCCTGCTTCTCCACCTTTCTACTTCTGGCTAACAGGGTTAGCAAGAGGGTTCGATGGCGCCGGTGTAATGGCCACCTCACTTCTGTCAGTCTGTGGCCACCATCAGTGTGTGAACGTGTGGATGAATGGGTGATTGACTGACTGGAGTGTGAAGTGCTTTGGGGTCCTTGGACTAGATAAAGCTGACAAGTGCAAACTGTTTACCAAACCATTTAACAGTTACAGGAGTAGATAATTATTTTTTTTATTTTGGAGCAGGAAAAAGTTCTAAGATTAACTCAAAAACTGTAAATGACCAGTACACAAGACTCCAGGTTCTTCATCACTACCTGCGGTGAGAACCACAGCTTCCTCAACACTGCCTAAAGGGGCCTTGCAGTAATGAAGGACCACATATTCTTCATCACTTACTACAGGGAATGTGAGGTGACCAAGGCTACTAAGTTCTTCCTTACAGGGGTCATGCTTGACCAAGGACCCCATGTTCTTAGGGGAAATCCTGTGATAAAGAAGCCCAAGGTCTTTGTCCCTGCCTACAGGCGCCGTGCAGTGATGAAGGACCCCACACACTTCCTCACTGCCTACCCCAGTTTGTCCTGTTAATCATCAGAGTCCATTTAGCGCTTGGTTTTGGGTCACTCTTCAGAAAACATTGGAGGGACAGGTTAGGTTTGTCTCCCTGCTGATTTTGTGCTGAGCACAAAGAAACACTTTACAGATTTTAGAGGGAATTTTTGCTCTGAAGAGAAACCACACAAAGTGAAAAACTAACAACTGATGCTGCAGCTAAACATGGATCACATGATACTCAGATGTAAGCTGAATGACCAAAACTGGCTAACTGACTAAAACTGTTCTCTTTTAGGAGTTATCTTTGAAATGTGTCTCTATTTGTGTTCTCTTCACTGACTAAAAAATATTTTTATTAGTCTGCATCAAAGAAAATTTTCAAATGCTGAAAATCAACAACAACAAAACACTCAACAGAAACATCTTCAGAGATGAGGAGCTGCCTGCAACCTCCGTCGTGCTGAGCTGGACATGTGGACATGGCCCACACACACACACACACACGGTAAGACTGACCTTGGTACGGCCTGCCCATCCTTGCCCCCCGCCCCGGACAGCTATATCTCCCACCAAGTCCCCCTTCCTGTCTCTGGTCCTCTCTTTCTCTCTCTCTCTCTCACACACACACACACACACCTACACACACACCTACACACACACACACACCAGTCTGTGCCTAACTGGGCCGGGCTGTGGTCATGGAAACAACACGGCTGAAGATACAAGAACATCACAGCAAAGCTCTACAAAGAACAGGAAAGAAACTGGAGCTACTTTTTCTTATTGATTTCAAGTAAACACCAAAAATACACATAACTTTAACACAACTCACTCAAAGCACAATGTATCACACACACACACACACACACACACACACACAGAGTGCAGGACAGCATGCTAATGAAGACACTTAATCACAATAAGGTCATGTGTGGAAAGCCTGCCAAATACCTGCAACCAACCACGGTTAGAGACATCCCTCAGCAGCACACTGTGTGTGTCTGTGTGTGTCCGTGTGGGTGTGTGTGTGTGTGTTTGTGTGTGTGTGTTTGTGTGTGTGTGTGTGTGTGTGTGTGTGTGTTTGGGGGGTGGGGGGCTTGAAGATGCCTGGCTGTGAACATGACAGAACGAGGAATCGAGCTGTAAACTGTAAAACAGTCAGTTGTAATGTTGTTCTTTAAAGAAGACAAAAGGTGGATTATTTTAAAGCTGCACAGCCTAACTCTGACATTTTTTACTTTATAGACACACACACACACACACACACACAGCAGGTCTTTTCATTGTTCAGCAGTAATTCAGAAAGACTTGGACTGTCTTTCTGGGTGTGCTCCAAAGTTAAGAACAGCTAATCAGGGAAGTATTTTGGTGAAAAGCCGAGTCCAGCTGGGTGGAGCAGGTAATGACCAACCCTTCCAGAAGCACAATCAAGCCTGAATCTCCAGGAGAGCTCACCTGGCTGCTAAGGAGCTGCAGATTACCTGCTCTGACTGAACTGACATGTCATCCGATTATTATTACTTACACTTTGATTATTCTACGTCTGATGCTTCAGTATGAATAATTACTGTCAACAACACACAGAATTAAACATCAGAAATAGGTTTAGAGTAACTTCACTGATTTCATTAGTAAACTACAACAAACAGCCTTTCAAGCAGGACTTCTTCCTCGATCTGAACCTTCTTCCTGTCATTAATAAACTCACTGAAATGTTCCTCCCGTTAAAGACAAGAAGTGACATTTTATCAGTTCATTTATTTCTAATCTTTCTAATTTATCCACTGATGAAGTTTGCAAGTAATCAGTTCCAAGTAAAATGTTGTTTCTATGAGTTGCATGGGTTCAATGTGCTGCACTTCTTTGTGTTCTTTCTCTCACAAACACATTTCTCCCCTCTGTCAGACTCAAATACAAACAAATAAATAAATGAAGACAAAGTTATTAATTATTCCGAGACAGGAATCAAATATACATGTGTCTAGAGGTTTGTATGAGCGTGCATGAAGACTTCAAAACAGTTTCCCTAAAGATCTACAGAGAAACTGCAGAACAACAAAAAACAATGCAGGAAAAATAAACTGTCACATTTAGAAAATAAGTTTCCATTTAGATTTATTATAAAGCTGCTAATAAAGCCATAGATGGAAATAAAATGTGAATTAATGAGAGCAAAGATCAGATTAACTTGAGTAAAATCCTTTTAAGCATGTTGTCTTTGAGCTGGAAAGTTAAAAAGTATTTTACTCACTGACAGCGTTTTAGCAACAGAATGGAACGTAGTTGATGTCAACTGGAAGTCAGAATTTCCAGGAGACATTAAATGCAGCATCAGTGAGCAACAAGAAACAAACTATAGAAACCCAGAAACATCCTCCATCCCTTATATTTCAGAACTGTTCCTATAAAACCCTGAAACATGGAAGGTTTCGATGGCCGGAGTTTACTGGGATCAAAAAAGGTTTTTCAACTTAAGACTCACCTTTTCAGTCCTGCTTTAATTGATTTACTATTGTACTATTCGTTTGAATTGTAATTAAACTATCATAAAATGTCATTTATCTTGTTTAACTACTTTTATATTTATTTTCAGGACAAGGACTGACTTGTTGGCGGGGTTTTTGTGTTCTGTTTCTTTTCTGTGTGTCTCAGTTGTTCTCAGTGTCTCCCCTCAGTCCATCCGTCCTCCGTCCTCTTCCTTCTCTCACACCTGTCCCTCGGAGTCCATCCGTCCTCCGTCCTGTTCCTTCTCTCACACCTGTCCCTCAGAGTCCATCCGTCCTC
>NC_051440.1:27984106-27990999 GCF_001649575.2 Kryptolebias marmoratus | reverse complement strand
CCTCTTCCTTCTCTCACACCTGTCCCTCGGAGTCCATCCGTCCTCCGTCCTCTTCCTTCTCTCACACCTGTCCCTCGGAGTCCATCCGTCCTCCGTCCTCTTCCTTCTCTCACACCTGTCCCTCGGAGTCCATCCATCCTCTTCCTTCTCTCACACCTGTCCCTCGGAGTCCATCCGTCCTCCGTCCTCTTCCTTCTCTCACACCTGTCCCTCGGAGTCCATCCGTCCTCCGTCCTCTTCCTTCTCTCACACCTGTCCCTCGGAGTTCATGAGTCTCAGTCTCACCTCTTTCAGCTTCCTTTCCATCTTCGTTCAGACGTGCCGGTATGTATCCTGTTTTTGCTCCTCCTCAGTTTGGTTTCCTTCGTGTTTTAGTCATTCTTGCCGCAGCGTCAGCCTCTGGTTTTGTAATTATTAAATCATTTTCTTTTTACCTGCATCCTTGAGTCCTATTTTGACTATAAAACTTGACAAAGGTGCTTTATAAATGAAGTTTGATTAACAGATTAATAAAATGGCAGGGATCAGCGTTGGACAAACTGCCAAACTGCAGAAACAAACTTTGTAAATAAAAATAATTTTCTCTGTGTTCGAACCAACAATTAGATTGTGTTTTCAATTTATTACATCTTTGTTTGCATGTTAATAAAAAGCTGGAAAACAGAAGAAAAAGAAGGCCTCAAAAGACAGAGCGAAAGAAAAAGAGGTAGAGAAGCCCTTTTAAAATTGTTTGCTGTAAACGGAGCTTTGAAGACATTTATTCGTAATAAATAAAGTAAAAGAAAGACACAGTCAGATGGAGAAAGTGTTGTAAAAACTGTGTTGGTTTGGTTTTTATTGGAGCTCAAAGGTCAAAGGTCAAAGCAGACTGGGACGTCATAAAATGGGACTTTTTATGTACAAATAATCACGTTTTTAAAAAATTTCAATTTTTCCCACAAAATACAGGTTTCAGTTTGATTTGTGTTCATGTTTCTAAAATGTTTGTTCACTAAGAACTAAAAACATGATCTCGTCACACACATGTACACAATAAATAATAAAAACTGATCAAACATTTAGCTACACACACCCACGCACACACACACATCCACACACAAACACACACACACATACACACACACGCACACACACACACACACACACACAGTCCTCCAGTCAGCTTCAGATTTCACGTGCAGAGTAGAACCACTTCTGGGGCTCAGTTTAGTCCTTGTCTGATGCTGCAACACACGTGCGTGTGTGTGTGTGTGTGTGTGTGTGTGTGTGTGTGTGTGTGTGTGTGGGCGGGGGTGGGAGGGATTTGCCTCTGTTTCATTAGACTCACAAACATTTCTATCTGCAAATAGTCACATTTAAAACACTACTGTACTGTCTCTCCGTCAGGACTTTCTGTTAGATCAATAATTACATCTGATGCTACAGCGTGTGTGTGTGTGTGTGTGTGGCTACAATATGTCCCTGCAGGCCTGAAGTAAGTAAAGTGAAGTTCAAAGACCCCCCGCCAGAACGCTAAATCAATATTAATACACGCTTCCACATGTGTGCGCTCACACGGGCGTGCACGAAGCAGAGCTGTGGTTGTGGCTTCATGTCTTTATCATCATCTTTCTACAGACACACATTAAATATTAGAACTAGTAATAGCAATAAAGCTATTATGAGAGCAGAGATTCGAGTTAATATTGGTGCTCGTCTACAGACTGCAGCTGAATCACACTGCACACACAGCTGTCAGTCTTAGATCTCTGCATCCAAAGCAGATTCAGTTTCACATCCTATTTGTTGCACACAAAGCTTGAAATGACCAAAGGTATTACTGTTAACCAGTGTTATGTATTGTATTACTGGTTGACAGTTTGTGGATTTTGTTTTAGTATTTTCTTGATTCTTCTCTTGCTGCAACCTGAGACAGTAAATCCAAAAGAATTTGGAATTCTTTACTGGGTTAGGCTCTGACATGTTGGTCGGGGAGCGAGGACACAACCCCCCTACATTTTGTTCATTCAACAGTTCATCATTGTTAATAATTAAGGGTTGATGTGGATCATGCATGCACACTTGCTCACATTAGAGCCTTCACTGCTGGAGGCGGAGACTTCTCCACCCAACCACGCCTGACCGAACTTTGTGTCATGGCTGACTTCATGGCAGAGACCTTGTGTGTGGACTGTTGCTTTGTTTTTGTCTGTGAGTCACTCTGAACGTGAAAATAACATCTGTCGCCAGCTGCACAGAAACACCTGACAGATGCAGCTGAGGTCTGAACAAACCAAAGTCCAGATTCCAACCCAAAGTCTGGGATGTGTTTCTGTCTAACAAAAACACATCTGGGCATAGAGTGCTCGCTTTGCTCCAGATGTGTGTTTTTAACCACTGCAGGCTGTGTCACACCTGGACACCACAGACACACAACAACAACAACAACAAATGTCATCAATAAACAAGTAAAATGTAGCAATTTAACTGAATCAGTGGCTCTGACTCGACTTCTGTTTGAGACTTTAAAGAGTCGGTGACAAGTGTTCATGCACGATATCACACACACACATAAATCCATGCTGCTTTGATTTTCTCTTTTTGTTTCTGATCGTTTTTATTCACACAGAGGCAGGGATGCAGGCGGGGGCGGGGGCGGAGGATGGTAGGGGGCACTACCTGTGTGGCCCCAGGAAGCAAAGCTGAGGACCCTCCTAATGACTTAATTGAGCTAATTAACGGTGATAAGACATCCAATCAGCACGCTGGCTTCCTGAAGGCTCTTGTTAGGAGCTAATTAAAGAACCAATCACAGCGGGGGAAGAGACGGCACTGCGTCACACTGAACAGGCTAAAGATGGAAAACAACATTTCAGTGCGTTGGTTCACCATCACAGAAAAGTTTCTGTAATCATAAAAACTTTAAGATGTCCCAAATGTGGAGCTCTGAAAGGGTCACGGGTCAAGGGTCAAGGGTCAAGGGTCAGTGTTGGGGGATGTAGGACAGAGCTTGCTGCTTAAAGAGATTTTATTTGGGCTTGATTCCTGCTCCAGTTCTGTTTAATGTTCTGATTAGTGGGTCGCCCTGAGCTCTCCACAGGATGAGCAGGTCCTGGTCTGGTTTTAGTCCTGACCCTGAAACCAGTTCAGAACCGTTTCTCTTTGTAGCCCGATGGTTTCCCCTCATATCATTCCAACTAAAGAACTCCACAGATGTTTGTTCCAAGTCTAAGTGCCTGTAATAATAATTACAACACGTAGTGCTGTTTTCTCCTCCATTACTCCCCATCTTCACACAGTGTCCCTCCACCCTCTCTGTCTTCCAGGGGTACTGTTCCTGCAGTGAGGAGTCCTCCTTCTGTCTCTCTCTCAATCTGGGCTCCATGCTGCGCCAGTTTAATTGCAACAGCACTCTTGTGTGCCGGTCGGGCATCGAGTTCTGTGTGCGTGAAGAGAGAGACAGAAAAAAAGCGCCCTCCTCAGAGTGTTCAAGGATAAGCAGCAGGGTGCAAGGCCACCTTCCTCTCTCCTTCTCCACTTTGTTTTCCGTTTCCTCCCCTCCTGCTCCTCCTCTGCTGTGCACACTCTCTTCCTTTTCTGACTTTTACTAAATGACTGCAGGAAAATCTCTTTCTTGCTATTTTAGCTTTTATCAAAACCGCATTCTCTAGTTGTTGACGCTCTTGTCTGGCTCAGTCCTTCTGCTTGTACCTCACATGATGCCTTTGGAGGTTTGCTGTCAACGCTCCAATCTCCTCAGTCCTCTCCTTAATCAGCTGTCAAAAGTCAAACCCTCAGCCCCCCTCCTCCCCCTGGTGAGCCCCCCACTTTGACTGTATGTCTGAATTCATCATGGAGGAAAATGACTGAGCAGTTATTGGGATCACGTTCCTGATGCTGAAAACTAACTTTCTGCCTGTGTTTGCATCTAATATCTGAGAAGGTCAAGACTACAGCAACTTTCTCAGTATGAAGATTATTTTTTCCAACGTGCTTTGATTTTTGGCCTTCATTGTCAAAATGAACAGAATTTCTCAGTTAAATATCAAGTGTGAGACAGAAGGAGCACAATCCAAGCAGAGCAGACACTTTTAACGTTAAACACAAACACACAGTCTTCACCCATACGTTTGTGTTCATTTGTCTGCCACGTCCATATTTGTGTGGTTTATTGATTCATTTTCCTCCTAATGTCCTGCAGTTAGAGGATGAAAAGGTGTGTGTGTGTGTGTGTGTGTGGTGGGTGGGGGTCGGTACAACAGAGACATGAGTGGGGAGTCCAAAGGAAAGATGGAGGATCCCTGGTTTAATCACCTCTGTTTCTGCTGCTGTATGTAGACACTCAACACACTCCTGTCTTAATGATGAGTCATTAACCGATGAACCCACAGGCAACAAGAAATCAGACAGGTTTCATCGCAGGATAACAAACACCATGTCTGATTTACCTTTTCTGTCAGAAGAATTACAAACAGCGTCCTGGGTTTTATCAAACTACTTCCTGTAACTTTTATTTTAAACAATTCAACTCATAAACATTTCCTAAAGCTCTATAGTGTGACATGTTTAACTGACTCAACAACACAAAGGTGACATGTTTGATCCAGAGTCAGTGTTTGGTTTGTCCTTTCTGGGGACCTGTAGCTGCTGCCAAAGAGAAAAGGAGAAAAAACCTGAAGCTTCTTTGGTTTTTATGCAGTTCTACATTCATAATTGTGACAATTGTCTGGTTTTATTCAAGTACTTGTCAACACAAAAATTCAAACATTTTTTGCACCTTTTTGTTTATGTATTCTAAGGTTACTATTAATACAAAACTTTGATTTAGAATGTAAAAATATTTTTAATTGCCAAAGTATAAAAATATACATGTAAGCCTTTTTAACACCAATGTATGAAAATCCAGAGAACAATGCAGCTTCACTCACAGATTATAAAGGGAATCTATATGCACCAGCAACCACATGACATCATGAACATGATATTTACCCAGTCCATCTGCCAAGAACACAGAGGAATACACAGCTCTAACCAGACGGAGAAGAGACATGAATGATGGAAACGACTTTTACACACAAAAGCACCGAAGTACGTCACCGTACTGTGTGTTAGAATAGAGTAGAATGAGATTGTGTGACCAGTAAATGTGAGAGAGACGTTATTTATCTCAACACGCCATAGAAACACAGGACAGATACAGAGAAGTAAGATGGAGGATCAAAGATTAAAACCTGATGTGACCAAGTGATTCTGTCTGCAAACATCTGAGCATCATTGTGAGCATGCATCCTGCATCTCTGCTGCTCTGTTAGGAAAATATGGCTCTATTGTCCTGTCTGAATGCACAGGGTTTCCAAGCCAACAGAGCAGGGGCCCTGGTCCCAGTGGCCCCGCAGAGCTGCTGTGATGCTAACACACGCTAACACACGCTAACTCACGCTAACACACACACAGACTGTCTGAATGTAGAGGAGGAACCCTGGAGATCAGTGAAATGAGGTGTGTGTGTGTGTGTGTGTGTGTGAGCTCTGCCCACACTTGTCCCAACATTTGACAGAAACAGAAGAAGAAAAGTGACATCTGACTGACAGAAACTGAAATCTGAAAGCAGAGTAAAGAATTCAATGAGAAACAGAGAGAATCACTGGACTAAAGGGGCCCCCAGGGGCCAGTGTGTGTGTGTGTGTGTGTGTTTGTGTGTGTGTGTGTGTGGGGGGGGGGGGCTGAGTCAGACACTTAAATAATGTGTGCTGAAATATCTCATCAACAATGTATGGAAAGTTCATGTGAGTGTTTAATCCACAGCAGTACACACACACACAACGTGCATGGGCACACAGCAGTGTGTGTGTGTGTGTGTGTGTATCTCTCTGTGTGTGTGTAGCTTGCGGGAGCTGCTGTGGAAGCACACATGGGTAATCCCTGCAGCACCTCGCAGAGAGAGGGCAGGAAGGATGGATAAATGTTTGGGGAGAAGGAAGAACTGATTCAAACTGCTTTCTGTTAATAATAAAAATTAAATGTTTTTAATAAAAATGACTCCTCACTCTCAACTAGCCAGGAGCTGTACCGTAACAGCATGTCGAAGTGTTGGCTGTTTGTGAGGCATTGTTGTTGTCCTCTGTTTCTCTGAGCGTTAAAGCCTTCCTCTCTGCCTGGTACTCTGAGCGTTCACCGTAAAACACGTGTTTCCCTCCCGTTACTACAGCTCCTCTTTATTTCTCACTGTAGCTGCTGAAAAACTCTCAGATGTTGTACGTACAGGTAAATCCAATAAATGTTCTGTTGTTGTTGCAACATAAACTCCGTAAACACGTTCAGATTCTGACAACCATGAGATCCAAGTAGCAACCATCCAAAATGTCTTTACAGTCATAGCTGAAGCTTCTGCAGCCAATTAACCAATTAATCTATCCTTACAAAGATTTTAAGAGAATAAAGCTGAGTGATTATTACCACTTCTATGGTCCAAAAACTTTAAAAACTAATGACGTAATAAGTCTGCATCTGTTCACCTCTCATGTGTACAAGGTTAGTAATGACTAGTTGGTTGACATTAACTACTTAGTATCAACTCTGCATCTATTTGCCTTCAGTACATTTTATCTGCATTAATGTTTGGGTGGATTCATGATGACAGAATTATTTGTTGTTTCAGACTTTAAAAATTCTAATTTCATAAGCTTAACAAAAAAGACCTTTAAACCGATTTTCCCCAAAAATGTTTCATTAAATTGACCTTAACAATAAGATCTTTACATCTGAATTTTTATTTGCAGCTAAAAAAGAACAGATTTAGTCCAAAATACTAAATCTCCATGGAAGACTTACACTAATCATTTATCCTGTTATGGAGACAGAAACACTTTTACATTACAGTTTAATAAAGGTAGTTTATTATTGCAGTTTAATAA
>NC_051440.1:27975643-27984006 GCF_001649575.2 Kryptolebias marmoratus | reverse complement strand
ATAAGAAAATCCACTCAGACTTTAAAAGAAAATGTAATGAGACACAGAAGAAAGCTCCAATCATAATTTAAAAAGAAAAGGGTTGGAGTCAGGGTGGGGGGACGGAAGTAGGAGGACCAGAGGGGGACCTGATGAAGGGACAAGGTGGGGGGGCTCCTGATCTTAGCCTCAGCTCTCCTAGCTGGGAAAAGAGGGATTTGCTCTCCCTGGGAGGGATGGAAAGATGGAGGGAAAGGGGGTGGAGAGACGAGGAGAACGGGAGGATAAAAGCAAAAACAGATGAAAAGAAGAAAAAAGGAGATCTATGATAAAAATCTTTCTGCCGCCTCGCTCCGCCGGCAACAGAAGCTCAGGAGGAAGTTTTAATGCAGAAACACCAAGAAGATCATTTTCATAAATGGGGTCTATCACCATCAACACACACACACACACACACACACACAATAAGACTGTGTTTATAAAAAAGGATCAAGTTAAACTTCTGTAATTTCAGATTGTTGTGGGTGGGTTAGATTTTATTTGTTT
This sequence comes from Kryptolebias marmoratus, assembly GCF_001649575.2. Lineage (NCBI taxonomy): Eukaryota > Metazoa > Chordata > Actinopteri > Cyprinodontiformes > Rivulidae > Kryptolebias > Kryptolebias marmoratus. The sequence goes on along the minus strand of NC_051440.1, from coordinate 27,983,481 downwards.
TTAATCTAATAAATCTTGACTTAATGACAGAAAACGTCTCATAAACATGGCAACAAATATTTATCTCTGTAGATTTATGCCTTCTGCTGTAATATTATTTATGTGTGGGTGTTTCGAGAGGAACGGTTCAGCATAGGGAGAAGTGAATGACTTTAGTTTTTTACGATGCTTCTGTTTGTCTTTGAATGCATCACGTGGCTCCATGCAGCGAACAGCTGATCAACTTCACAACATGGTGAATGTAAGGAGGATTTATTGTCCAGCTTCCTCATGAAATCAAACTAAAGTTTGTGTTTATTCCCTGTCTTTTATTGAACAACACCTCCAGTATCTGGGCCAACAACTTAATTTACTGGAGTACGCTTTAGAAATGAAGCTAAGCCAATCTGGACCAGTTTGATTATTATTATTATTATTATTATTATTATTAAGAGCGTAGTTTAATAGCTGGACATTCAGAGCAGTATCTCTGGATGTTTTCTGAATAATCCTGGCTCTTATGACAGAAGAATATATATAATAATAATAACAATAATCTGACAATTTTCTGAAAACACAACCAGGCTAAGTCAGAGGTTCTCAAAGGTTGCAGGTGGAACCGATGTGTTCTTGCAACTGGGTTAATTTTGAATTTAAGGATTTAAGGCAAAAATCAAACAACCCACTAAATAATTTGGAGCTCTGAGCCGCTGCATCCATACGAGCCACCATCTTTACCTGTATTTATAGGTGTTAGTGTTGAGAAATGGTCCACTCCTTACTGTTCAGCTGGAGCATGAACTGCACAGATGATGATGATGGTTTTCTCTTTATTGGAGGAAGAGTTTACTGGCTGGAGGACGTGGCTTTAGTTCACACTAATATGTTCTACCAGGTGTGTACGGACCAGGTGAGCCACACCTGTTAAAAACACAGTTAAAGTGCTTCAGTCTTTATTTTCCTCCATTCTGACTGTGCACCCCACGGCTTTCCTTTTGGGGAAAAGCTGCTGAAGTGCATTCTGGGAGATGTCAGGCTTCTTTATAATCTAGCAGCAGGCTGTCAGCTCCCCAGCAGACGTGTACATTCACACATCCAGAGGACGCCACGCAGCGATGAAAAAGCTGCACGTGTTTGAGAGAAAGAAAAGCTGAATTTGTGTCATAAAAAACATCAAACATCACATTCATCTTCCATGTCCTCCATCGCCACTTTGTTCAACAAACATATAAAGAGGGTTTTTTCTGAACTCTCTAGTGTATCTCTTCATTCTTCCAAACTCAAAACTCAATTAGTAAATTAGTTCCAGCTCGCTAAGCGATAAACAGCAGCCAGGGAGTGTGTAAACACACATCGCACACTCCATTAGGGCTCCACAAGCACCATATAACCCAAAAAACCCCAGGTACACAGGTAAGTACATACACACACACACACACACACACACACACACACACACACACACACTCCTGCACTAATTAATTTACTGAATCACCAAGGAGAAAGGACAGAAAACCCGTTTCCAAGCGGGTGCTACGTTCGGTCATAAATTCAAACATTTTATCCTTTAAAACTGAAGCAGACACAAAGAAAGAAAAAGAAAAACAACAAATTAAAAAAAACAGACTCACAACATTAGTTTGGAGACTAGAAATAAAAACAAGAAAGAAAAAACATTGTAGGAAGACATGTTTAACAAATAAATCTCCCAAAACCAAGCATCAAGTGCCTTTCACTAACATATGTGTGTATGCTTGTTCAGCCACACACACACACACACTCTCCAGCTTCAGCTCAGTGGTGGTTTTTGACAGTGTGTGATAGCCATGGGTAAAGCACTTAAGCTGCTGTAATTAGCCTGATCGCCGTGGTGACTGAAGATGCTTTCATTTTTCCCCTCACTTCAGAAAATGGCACCACGCAAAAAAACACCACACACATTAAGACACACTGAGAACCTGTTCACATGCAAACATTACGGATTTTTTATGTACTCATGAAAACATTAAACACGGCAATGCTGTGATCGCAAAAACAACAGTTTCTATGCCAGGTCACTAGCTGGCGCTGTGACCTTTTGAATTCATTCCTGGTCATTCAGTGACTCAGACACTTCAGATTCAAGTAGGAAAACAGTCACAGGCCCGTTAAATGTGAGAAATGTTTCTCTGCTGGTTGAAGAGACGGTGTAGCAAATTAAAAGGAGAGAGCAGCAAACAGCAAACAGCACTCTGCTATCGGCCATTGTTACTGCTGCTCATCTGCTAGCACAGCTGTCAGTAGAGCACATGTGTGATTGATGCCGGTTGTGTTAAAAAACATCCACTCTGAGACCTGGATTCAGAAACCGATCACTGTTGTCTCGTACACAAACAGCCGAAACACAACCCAGAACAGCACTGTGTAAACAGGGCCTGAAATACACATAAAACCACCTAGATGTACACAACAATACAGACAATTTACAGATAATCTGTGTAAATATTTAAAAACTTTGTGTTTCAGTTGCAGCTCAATGAAAACACCTGGAAGCATCGTCTTCCCTGAATGTGTTTGTCTCTGTTAGGCTCAGTGTTACTGCAGCGTACTGGGACTGCTGTGCGTGTGTGCGTGTGTGTGCTCATTCTGTATTCATGCTGTGTGAGTCAGTGTGTAGGAGAGGGAGGGAATGTGTGTGTTTGTGTGGGTGTTTGGTCCAGGTGCTGGGACCTCTGTGTGTCCCTGGGCAGGGAATGCAGGGAGTCCCTGTACTCGCCGCTGCTTCCTGCTAACGAGACACACACACACACACACACACACACACACACACACACAACTACCTACTTACATAGGCTACACACCACATTGATCAGGGTGAGGATGAGGGTTGCTCTGCGCCCTGTTAGCCAACCGCTAAGCACTGAGCGCCTCAGGGCATCGTGCCCCCCACCTACACACACACACACGCACACACACACACACACACACACACACACACACACAGATATCTCATCTGAACTCAGCTTCAGATAATGCCTCAGTGCTGCCTCACATACTAAAGAGGCACGACTTCTACCTTTCAACGGGGCCAGACACTGTTTACCATGGCAACGGCTGATGGCTGGTTACCATGGCAACGACTCATGACAGGTTACCGCAGCAACAACAGACGGACCGGTTGCCATAGCAACAACAGGCGGTGGACAGTATATTGGAGGAATGAAGGGAGTGAACACTAGTGCACGTCAGTATGACTCAGTTTTAACACATGTAAAAACTGTTTCATTTATGATTAATTAATCAAACTTTATTTATATAACACTTTCCAACAACGCCTTGCATTGACCAAAGGCCAAGCTAAAAAGAGCAACAAAACACAGTTTAAAAGGTTGAAGAAGATGCCAACCATCTGGTTGTACAGGTGTGTTTCTGTGTCATTATGTGGCAGCAAAGGTGTACAACAAAGCACAATTACACTTGTTGTTTTATAACTAATATGAAACTCATGTAGAGCAGAAATGACTGGACCATAGGGACCACTCACACACAGACACACAGAAGCAGCATCATTAAAATCAATTTTCAGATATTACATTACAACATTAAGTAGCTAACTCGCTGCCACAGCATCAGGCTTTTAAACTTTATGATCATTTTTATAGAAGAGGATTAAAGTTTGAACACTAAGACGGTGGAACAGCTTGGTCCTTTCTCTCCTGAGCTAAAAGAAATGAAGCAAACAGAAAAACATAAAGCAGAGATAGAAAGGTCTAACTGGAGACAGAAACTAAAACTGTGTGTGTCTGAATAATTCAGGACCATGGAGAGGGCAGCATGCTGTGGTAATGAGGACAACATGCATTGATACCAAATATTGCTTGTGGGAAGCTATTGATCCAAACAGCCATTTGTGCAAAATTTAATCAAGGAGAGGGCAGCGTCTGCAGCCATTCCAGTGAGAAGTGGACAGTTTGACACACACTAAAATGCAGAACGACATGCTATGGAACAAAGTGATACTAACTATAAGTTAACAGAACTGACAAAGTATTGTTTAATGAAGACCATCACAGTGTTGGGGTTCAAATGTTCTCTTTGTGTCACGACCAAGGAGCCTCTTTCTTGATAACTTTAATTAAAAAGCAAAGCCCATAAAAGTAATTTTTCTTTCCAAACCTTGATCATTTTGACATTTACTTCATTGTGCCAGCTGTTGTTTGTTGTTGCAGGTAGAAACATTTTTGAATTAAATTGAATTCTGTTTGAATGATTTACCCTCAAGCCTTGGCCTGTTTGACCCAGATTCTTAACACCAGACAGTATGCAAAGGCTCACAGAGACAAAAATAACAAACTGACCCCCCTCCCAGTCACACCCCCATCTTCCTGTGCACTCATGGGTTTACAAACACACACAGTGTCAGATATTCCAGGTAGGGGAACACTGGGGAAATTACACTTCGACTCAGGCCCCAAGCACGGTGTGTGTGTGTGTGTGTGTGCGTGTGTGTGGGTGTGGATGGGGGGAGGGGGGGTACATCTGTTACCTCAGGGGGAGGCCAGACAATGAAGAGTGGGAGGTGGGGGATGAGATGATGGAGTGCAGAGGAGACCTGCAGGGATTAAAGATGAAGAGGAAACAGGAAGAGAACCTGATTCTCTGACCAATCATGTTGCTTTTCATTAAATAAGAGAAAACTTCCAAAATAATCTGTTCAGAGGAATTACCAACCATCTGCTGCTCAACATTTATCTCAGTTCTTGATTTTTATTCAGAGCAGCAATTCAAAACAGGAATATACCTTTTTGTTTCTACAAAACACTAGAGAAAACAGTTCAATGGTTTTCATTTCAATAAAGGTTAACGTCACTTGTCTGATAGGCGGCAACACAAGAAAAACAACCAGAAAATATCATGAAATTTGTCAGAAAGTTGCAGAAAGTGTCAGTAGCTGTTGGTGTGGACTGGAAAAGTCATACAGGAAGCTCTGCCTACAAAGAGCCAGACATGAAATGGATGTTTAAATGGTTTTGTATGAACAAATGTATCTAGATCTTCAAATTATTTAAATATTTTTCTAGTATTTTTATTTATATTTGCAAGTGCTAATTCATCAGTTTCAGCCTTGTAAAAAAAAAAAAAAATGACTTTGGTGTGCAGGAAAAGTTTAAAGTTGAAACAAAGTGATAAGAAATGAATAGATTTGTGGAGAGTTGCGTATGTGTGTTGCGCCCTTGAAAAACGTAGCAAACCTTCTCTGCCAATGCCAAACAGCTTACAGCACCATTTAAAAAGAAATCAACAGGCTTTCATTGGTAAAAGACTATTCAAATGTCTGCTGAGAAAAAGGTCTCATCTTGCCAACAAATTCAACAGATTTAAATGAAAGAGTTCTCAAATAATTCCTCCGCCCCAGTTTGCAGAAGTGCAGCTTGGTCCAGGTTCTGAAGGAACACTGCAATCAGCTGGCTCCATTGTCTCAGTGACACACAGTCACCTGCCTGCTCCAACTGATGCCGAGGCTTTATTCCACATTTCCTGCGGCACTAAAAGCTCACACTGAAAGTGGAATAGTGGGAGGCGTTGCCTGAGCCTTTTCACAAAGTTCAATTGCTTTTGGCTCTGTGGTAAGTCTGACACAAAGTGGCACCGGGAATCAGACTTGCGGTACCACTCCAAGAGCTGACACACAGCTCAAACCCACACATTCACACAACCAATGCCAATCATGCTATAAATACACACACTCACACACGATTACTGCCAATCACAGCGTACTCACTCATTCACACTCTGTCTTTTCCTGTCATCCCCTCAAACACACAAACCTGGCCTCTTCACACCCACACACACCAGGAATTATCCTGTACCGAGAGTCGCACTTACAAGAGCCCGGCCGCTGAATTTAACAAGCATTTATCATGAAAAACAACTTTAATTCTCTTAGTTTATTAGACAGCTGAAAAAAACACTGGATTGTAGATCAAACCCTAAAAAACATTTAATTGAGAGTCAGTTTTTTAAGATTAAACTGAAGAAATGTATGGAATTGCTGCATTATGAGGAAGACACTTCACCCACCTTGCCTCCTGGTGGTGGTTGGAGCGCTCGGCGGCGCCGGTGTGATGGCCGCCTCCCTTCTGTCAGCTTACTGCCATCAGTGAGTGAATGACTGAGTGATAAAGTTCTATACAAGAGCTTTCATAATAATTCTGTTGAACCCAAATTAAAAGTAACGAGTGATTTAAATTAGTTGATTTTTAGTCATTTATTTTATTGCTTTTTCAGTAAACCTTTGTGAGGTTTTCCTTTAACAAAAGGGTAGAGACATATTTATTTATGTTTGTATATGATTTGAAACTTATGTTTAATTTTATGTAAATTAAAATGTTTGGCTGTTGAATGAAATTATTTTGTGTGATATCTGTAATTTGTTAAGATTTTTCTTTTCAATGTAACCCTAAATGTTGTTCAGAGGGGAGACACCATTTCTCAGACGTTTTGCGGGTAAAGTTAAAGACGGTTAGAGAATTTACTGTGTGTCCACTTGCTGTCAGCTGCAGAGAAACTGACATCACAAGTAGGACAGGCAGAAAAGTTCAAAACACCGGCGCGGGCCAGTTCCATCTAGGACACGCCCGGCTCTTAAACTGTAAAGAAAAAACATCTGGATAGCATCCAAAAGCACCATGCATCAACGCACACACACACACCCTGCACACACACTAATGAAGCCCCGGTAGTGACGAAGAGCAGCAGGGAGCGGCGCGGATCGCCGAAGACCAGACTGCGGGAGCTTTCGTCAAGGAGTGCACGCAGCCTTGTGTTTGCAAGTGCGAGTATGTGCGTCTCCGGCGGGATAATTATGGCGCTCCTCAGCAGCTGAGCGTGCCAGATGTACTGGGAGAAGGAGGTGGTGTGGGAGGATGAGGAGGCCATGCAGCAGGGATGATGCAGACGTTTCTGTGAATGTGGAAACATGGGAGCATCTCCGTTTGCAGATCTGTGTTTGTTCAGACAAGTGCAGCACCGATGTGTGGAAATTTGGCGTGACACACTCAGTTTCCTGCCATCCACCATTAGCAGGTTGGCTCCGTCACAAATGAGCTTCTCTTATCCAAGGATGAAGAGGAACAGAGAACGTGAAGAAGTGAGGAGAGGTTGCAAAGGAAGGACGGAGCCAATCAAGGAGAGAACAAAGAGGAATAACGCAGACAGTGGCGGGTAACCCTGCTCATCCTACTTTTACTAAACAGGTGATCCAGGTGACTCAGCGCTGCAGGTGATGGAACAGAAGCTCATTTAGCTGTTTTTACAGGGTTTATTACTGCATGCTCTGATTAATGAAAAAAAAAGATTTCTGCAGAACAAACATCTGCGGTTCTGATCAGTGATTGACCAACAAATAGATTAAAGAAGACATTTTAAAATCTACTTTAAATTTGAAAATGATAGTCTAATCCTTAAGTGCTCATACTGTAACTTTATAGCAGGTAATACCTCATTTTTGGTGAAAGCGTTATTTCTGCCTGGTTAGATTAGTAAACAGGTAAAAGATAAGAGGTGTTGGGTGAAGGTGATAGTGTCACATAAAGAATCAATGAAGTGTTCACAGGAATGAAGAAATATTTTCATTTGTTTTCAGCATTTAAATCCTCACAGAAACCTTCCACCAAACCTCCTCTGCAGGTGAACTGATTGAATAATATCTGTAACATTTCAACAAACCAAGTCCTGCAGCTTTTCTTTTAACTGAGACTCTCCCATGTTTCCACATTTACAGAAACATCTGCATGATCCCTGCTGCATGGCTTCGTCTCTGCTGTGTGCCGAGCCTCCTCCTCCTCCCCTCCTCCTCCCCTCCTCCTCCTCCTCCTCCT
>NC_051440.1:27972739-27974681 GCF_001649575.2 Kryptolebias marmoratus | reverse complement strand
CCTCCCCTCCTCCCAGAAGCAGAAACTTTTAATGGTAAAATAGTCAAATATAAAACCAGCTCAAAACTGCATCTCTGCCTAATAATTTTTGAGCAACATATTAGGGCTGGGAGTAATAATCTTTATTTTAATGAAAACAAACAAGTTTGAAACCACTGAAACCAATCAAAATTATTATTAACCAATTATTACATAATATTAATGACATCAGAACTGTGAGGTGAGGCGGTCGAGTAATTATGACTGACGGAGACACGACAGCTCCTGGATTACAGACACAGTTTGGAACAACTTTCTATGAAGTTTAAGGGAAAATGATGTTAGAACCACACTGTCCTGCATTCTATTCAAGAACCATTTTATAATCGCATCACAGACTGAGTCGTGATTGAATCAAATCATCAAGATCCTACAGATTCCCGTTACGGCTTCATATACTGTGAATACACTGTAATATTTAAAAAAAATTGAAAAAAAATTCATTAACAAAAAAAATTAAAATAAAAAAATAAATCCCTGCATTTTTCTAACGCAAAAAAAATCACTATTATAAAAATTAAATTATTAAAAAATTAAACTCACTGCATCAAAAAAAATCACTGTACTATAAAATAAAATAAATCACTGAGTAAAACATTAAAACACTGTATTATAAAAAAATCACTGATATAAAAATAAATTTACTATAAAAAATAAAAAAACATTTTATCATAACAAAATCACATTTGTAAAACAAGTCACAGTATTAACACGATGCACTGATTCCCTCAGGATGGAGGGAACCTGGTAGTTTACCTGCCTGCTTAAAATCTCTCTGCCTTACGCTCACTCCTTCCTTCTCCAGTCGTGGAATAAAAACCAAAACTAAAAAATATTCCTGAGCCGTGTCCCACCTCATTCTGGGATGTCTCCTGCTTTCAAACCAACTTCACTTGTTTTTCCTACAGCTGCATTCAGACTCAAACATCCTTTTAGAGACGAGAACTGAAGCCCAATTTTATTCAACACAAGAAACTATCAGTTAAGAATGCTAAGATCTCATGAGTACCTGGAGGAAACCCACACATGAACGGGGAGAACATGTAAACTCCACCCAAAGAAGCCTCAGATGGTGCTAAGATAATCTATCAAAATATGATCCGTTATTTGCACTCAGAGTCTTTAACCCCCAGCAGATTCATTAAGGTGTGGAAACACAGGATATCTGTATTTAAAGTCAAATTATTGTTTAATAAAAAGATGATTTATTATTTTTATTATTTTATTAGGCCTGAGTAGAGGTAGGACCAAAGGCAGATGTTAGCAGCACCAAAGGTGGGTCTAATGTGGAGAATGTGAGCTAGAAGGTAGGAATGAGACCCAACAGAGATGATGTAGTTTATCTAACTGTAGTTTACTTTTACAGTTAAATATCTGTACCGTGTAAGGTTTCTTATAAACATTGGTGTATTTAAATGTTTTTTGTCCACATATTTCCTTATCAGACCACTGATAGCATCAAACTCTGTCCAGTTTTTCGGTCCTGCCCCGTCTCCACCTCTGCTGCTTCACACAACAATAACAAGGTGACCCTGAATCTCAGGCAGTGTGCATGTGCATGTGCACATATTTCTCTGTTATTGTGTGTTGGAGCGAAGCCTCGTATGTCCAGTCCCAGTAATTAACACCAAAAACTAATGAAGTGCAGCTGCTCAGCAAGAAGACAAAGCTCGAGCCAAAATCCGACAGAAACTGCTCTCCTCCATCTCTCACTTGTTTCAGCTTTAGTTATTAGTCACAATTTAACTACTAAGATACAGGTGCTGGTCATAAAATTAGAATATCATGAAAAAGTAGATTGATTTCAGTAATTCCATTTAAAAAGTGAAACTTGTATATTATATTCATACATTACATACAAACTCATATATTTCAAATGTTTATTTCGTTTAATTTTGATGAT
>NC_051440.1:27968369-27971365 GCF_001649575.2 Kryptolebias marmoratus | reverse complement strand
ATCATCAAAATTAAACGAAATAAACATTTGAAATATATGAGTTTGTATGTAATGTATGAATATAATATACAAGTTTCACTTTTTAAATGGAATTACTGAAATCAATCTACTTTTTCATGATATTCTAATTTTATGACCAGCACCTGTATATATACTGAAAACCTGTAATTAATATCTGTCATGTAATGAAATTTGATACTAATCTGTTCTGTAATCAAACCTCTTACTAATATCTGTTATATAATAAACCTTATTCCTAATATTTATTCTATAATAAAACATATTATTAGTATTTATTATGTAATAAAACTTATTAGTAATGTTCGGGATATATCTGTTGGACAGAGATAATGATGGTATAAGTCAGAATCTGAACACAAGACTCTGGAGGAAAACTTTGGTCTTTCACTGTATTTAATGGCACATCTGTCCACCCCCAACAAATAAAGGTTAAGATGCCACATCTGTCCACCCCTTAACACAGAAGTTGTGCCAACAGTACCACAAGCATGTTGCAAACAGAACAACCCACAGTTTTCTGTTTATCCTGACTACACACTGTGCAGACAAGAAAGTGCTTACATTTTGGCTGTTAAATTTATCTTCCACTTTAATAGTTTATGACCTGTCTCTAGAAATGACAGATTTCCAGCATCTGCTGCAGAGGTTAAAGGTTAAAGGTCAGAGTTATCATGGTGTCCTGACTCCAGCTTTGGAAATGATTGCATTAAAGAACTTCCTGCTCATAAAAGACTGAATACACGCCGTTTTACTGTAAATCACACAATCTGAATGTTTTTTTTCAGTACTTTGTTGCATTGCTGCATAGGCCACACACACACACTCAGTCAGTACCAGCTGTGACAGATGTGCCTGTCACAGGAGAAAATGAATTTAGAATAGTTAGTGAATTAGGCAGGGAGTTAATTGTTGCTTGGCCTCTGTTTATGAAACGCAGAAAGGAAACGCGCCTTGTTTTTCTTCTGACAATTAGCCAGCAGAGACAGGAAGTGTGTGTGTGTGTGTGTGTAATTGTCCTGTGCTTTTTAGCAGCTGGTGCAGCCACACCTGGACGGGCTGAGGAGGGGGGCTGCAGGTACAGCATGTTACACACATGCACACAAAGAGAAGACAAAGACATCATTCACTCAAAGCAAACACTTTCTGTCCCTGAGTTTGAATATCGGCTGGATCCTGAGAGAGAAACAGGACAAACACAACCTCATTATTGGTTCTATGTTCTGATCCGGTTTCTATGTTCTGATCTGGTCGGGTCTCTCCCAGTCTAATTGTCAGTGTGTCCTATTAGGTTTCCAAACTGCTTGTAATGACTGCTAATAAACAGCAGAAGAAGAAGGTAAATCAAGCGAGAAGACGACAAAATGAGCTCTCCAGGGGAGCGCCATGCTCGCACATGCCCACACACAAACACACACACGCCCCAGAGGTAGTAATTGAGGATGAATTTAGCCTATTTTGTACTTTCTTAAGTAATTATATAAATCTACACTTTGACTTGAGTATGTTTTATTTCAAGTATTGTACTTAGCTACATTAGAAATTCCGTCTGTTACTGAATAAAAAATTGAACAGAAAAATGAATCAAAATCAGGAGGAGAAAAGTAACAGCTGCAGAAATCGGGTCTGTTCCTTATCAATCAGCCGGTCTATGGTCCGGCTAGAAGTGAAGACAAGCCCCAAAGGAGGAGATTCCCTAGAGACCGAGTATAAACTTTCAGCTCATCATAGCAGCTAAACTGTTAGCCTCACTTTGTAGTTCCACTGACCAGGCAACAAAATGAGACATGAACTTCTTTTTATTAGAAGTCTGACGATATATTCTTACCTTTCACTGTTTTCAAAGTCATATTTATATATTCTTATGTCTCTGTGAGCAAGAACTGTCTCATTGTAGCCACAAGGACGAATTGTAGTCAAAATGTTGAACAAGGATGATCTGAACAATTTAAGTGTTTTTAAAAATCACATGTGGACATGTTTTATTTTATAATTGCATATTGAATTACGAGGCTTTTATTTAATTTAAGAGCTCCTTTGACCAAAAATAAATAAATCAAAAACAAACTTTCCTCTTATGCTTTTTGAAACGTAGAAGACTCAAGCTGGAAAAAAGTAACTAAGTAACTCAAAGTAAATGTTTATAGCTTACTTTTTACTTTTACTTGAGCATGTTATTTTAATACTTTTTCCACCTCTGACACACACACACACACACACACACACACACACACACACATGCGATCAGAAGTGGATTCTGTCCATGGATCCAGTCAACACTGAAAACAATGGCCGGCTACAGGATTGATTTATATTTCAGTAACAGTCTGAAGCCACACACTGCACATACCAAAATAGACACACAAACATAATGTGGAAGTAGAAACAGGATGAGCGCCCTCTTTAGGATCGCTGCAGTATAAATTTAACTTTGTGTCAACAAAGGGGACATTTTCCAGCATAAACAATAAAAAAATTCACTTCAGATCATTTTCCCCAGGTGTTGACTTCTGTTAACTTACGCAGTTCTTACCTTGCCGCTGTATGTTCAAACGTTTAGTTGTAATTAGCACAGTGGGCGGGGCTTACAGAGTGACTCTGAATTCAAAAATACGTGCCAGTTCCTGTAAACCAGATATTATGGCTTTACATTTGAAGGAAATACACAGAGGTGTTTTAAACCAATCATTCTTTGTCAAACAATACGAATAACCCCTTTAAAATACAGTCTGATGATAGGATATCCAAAGTTTAATGTACAATTTTTTTTTTTTTTATTTGATCTTATTTCACATCCTATTTTATCTTCTCTCAGTCTACCACAGCTCCTCTTTTGCTCTGTTTCTCTGGTCCCCTGCCCCTTCATCATCACTCCCTCCTTCCCTCTGGTGTCACAGCTCACTGGCTCCAGGTGGTGGAGGAGGGAGGGATGGAGGGATGGAGGAACGGAGGGATGGAGGGAGGGAGGGAGGGATGAA
>NC_051440.1:27962239-27967530 GCF_001649575.2 Kryptolebias marmoratus | reverse complement strand
GGAGGGACGGAGGGATGGAGGGACGGAGGGAGGGATGGAGGGAGGGAGGGAGAGATGAAGGGAGGGAGGGAGGGAAAACCGAAGGAGGGGGTGGCCATCATCTGTTTCAATGTTCATACCATCAGAGTGAAACCCTACACCCTGCCCAAATCTATTATAGATCATATACATATGTATTTTGAAATGCCCAATATTTTCATCTTTTCCTAAAAGAATGATTAAAAAATTTTTTTTTTATGTATTTCGGACCACTTTAAAGGGAAGCACCGCTCTGACCCTCGTTACTGTGGTGGACTGGCTTCATGCTAAAAAACAAGACCTTCCTTAGCAGTCCTAACTATTCTTCTTTTAAAAGAAAGGCAAATGGAGAGGAGGACATTTCCACAGAGAAGGAGAGAAGAAACAGGAAGTTTTCCTTCAAACGTGACATGAACGCACGCTGTCATTAAAAGGTCTGAGCTGCTTTCAGGCCGAAAGCCTGAGATCAGTTTGGGATTCAGAGCAGTTTGTTATTGAGGAAAAATATAAACAGTCCATGTGTGATTAAACAAATATCATAGTCGGAAACTGCTGTTGATTAGTTTACTCTGATGTGAGAGTTTATAAACACTACACTGAAGTGCGCTCAGATGTTTTAGCATCGTTAGCATCCGGTTAGCATCGAGTTAGCAATGTTAGTGTCGGCCGTCTTTATGTTGATTTGCAGGGTTGTGTGCTGATGTCATGACAACGATCTGGGGGTAATCGGTTCTCACCATTCCACATTCCAACTCGGTCATTATTTGTGTTGTTGTGTCGGCCATGATGGTCCTTGTGATCATCAGAATCCAAATCTGAAGAGATTTCATCTGATTCTGGGGATCCAGGTTCAGGTTTAGGTCAGAAAAATTGTTCCCTGCAATGTTTTGTGGATGTGTTTGACTAAATAACATACATGAAATGTCAATTTTTTAAGATCTGATTTCAGTTCAGCTTTAAGTTTTCTCTCAAGCTCCCCGTGTCAGTTGGCATTCCTGTGTCATTTAGTTCTGGAACTAGAACTCATTTGTCCAGAACATCCCATGAATGGCCAACTAGTTTGAGATCCTTGGACCTTGAGTCAAACTCAATGTTTGTGCTTGGTAAATCATTCTTTAATGAAAAGAACCAGGTTTTCTTTTATTAATTGGTAACCAGATGAAGTTTTCCCACAAAGAGCTGCAGTTTGTTCAGTTCAGAGTACCAGTACAGACTGGAGGGAAACGCCAACAACAGAGAGGGCAGAGATGCCCGAATCTTATTAGTTCAAGTGCAGCAGGGCAGAAACAAACAGCCATGTTTGTAGCCGGTGGCAAAGACACACACACACACACACACACACACATCAGAGGCCCCTGAATCACATTATCCACCTCCATTGACTCTAAAAGCTTCTTATTCGCCTCATTAAGTCTTCAGTGACACAAAGTAACCAGACTAGATCTTACCCACTATCACACACACACACAAAAGTGTGAGTGAGAGTGTGTTAAGGTGGACGGTGTGTGTGTGTGTGTGTGTGTGTGGGAGGGGAGAAATGTACTTAGAAGCACAGACACACATGGGCTCAGCCTCAGCCCGTGGGACAGCTGCTTAGACAGCAGACAGGAGTATCACCGATTTGACTGCCGGCTAATAGGCTGAAAGCAGAATGGCTGTTATTTAAATACCAGATAAATGAAAACTTTACATAGAAAACAAAAGCTTACCAACATCAATAAATCCTTTAAACAGCACAGATAGCCTCATAAACTGTGTGTGAGTTTCCTTTGAACTAAAAGTTTGCAGAGACAGATTCAGCTCTTTGTGGTGAGCCCAGATCTCATTTTAAAATCTGTTAAGTGATCTAAATTCTGTCAAATGTCAAGTGAGGTGTCCTCTACCTGCAGGTTATTAAACACGTGGATCAGAAGTGGGACCTGCTACAATTATTACAAAGCACTGATGTAAAGAAGTAAGTAAAGCTCATGCTGACGACACGTCATTAGCCTCCACACTCAACAGGGAGCACTTAGATCTAAGTGACTGGCCACTCCATACCTCTGAGGCAGCTGTGTGTGTGTGTGTGTGTGACAATGAGGCATGCCGCCAGCAGCAGGGACTGGGGTGAATGGGGAGCTGAGGTGGGGTGAGGGGTAACTGTGCAAAGATTTGTTGAAAAAAAATATTTTTTTACTCATTTTACTTTTAAATGCTCTGTTAAACTTTTTAAACGGCTCCTTAAAACACATTTAACTGCTTAGTTAAACATGTTTAACTGTTCCATTATACACTTTAAATCACTACTTAAGTGCCCTGTTAAACACTTTTAATCAAGCCTTTGAACTGCTCCATTAAACCCTTTTTACTGCTCCGGTAAACAGTATCTGATTCCTGCATGGATGCTACACACCATGCAGATTTGATCACCAGGTTGTTCCTGTTTTCAGTGACAGGTTAAAACTGCTGTAATATTATCCTGAACATATTGCAGTTAATGTTCATGATGATGGACAGGCAGTGAGACAGCAGGGCTTCCTGTCTCACAGTGGGAGCTAAGAGACAGAAAGGGGACAAACCTTGTTGACAGGTCGGCTCATCTTTAGCCATCCATGGTGGGGATGGGGGAGAACGGAGGAGAGAATGAGCAGGATTAGTAATCTGTAGTCTGACCGCAGTATGAGAAAGAGGGCAGGAAGTAGTATTAAACACAGGTTAGCTCACTGTCATCCAAGGAATAAAAACAGGAAATCTTTTAGGGACAGTCTGAGGAACTTAGAAACCAACATGGCATCAGATTGCTGTAAATGTTTGTCATCTTTAGCCTGTAAATAAATATGAATACATCCTGCAGTGGCAGCACAAGTAAAGTCCCGCCTTTACAATAAATAAAAAAAAAACAGACTAATGTTGCAACTGAAGGACTGAAAAACGTTCTCGCTCTAGTTTTAGAAAAGACCCCAGATCTGCTCGGTTTTCTCTCAGTCTCACGCAGCGTGGACTGAGTTGTGAGAAAACCATTAAAGTGCCTTTGCTGTCTGATTGGGATTGGATAGAAAACTTTCTGCTTCTTCATCAACCTCTTCATCACTCTGAGGGAACTAAGGAAACCTAGAAATGAGATGTTGGTCACTCTCCTTATAATTCTGACATATTTTTCAAAAGGAGGCCATTTGGTTTCTAAATGAAACATTTAGTCCTAGTTTTGTCTCAGGTTCTAAAGGTTCTGCTCCTGGTCTGGACCTGGTCTCAGTTTAGAAGCTGAAAGCTCCGCTGATGGACAAACAGGAAGTGAACGTGGACAAATGGAGGGCGAGCACATAAAGAAGATACAGGCCTTTTCTGTAAAATAAAAATGTAGAATGTGCATCTGGTGCTTTGTAACAGAGTGAGTCTTTGTGAATGAATGAGGTTTTATTTTCAGTTTGTTTCTCATTCAGAAACAAACTGAGTAAAACAGTGTGTGTTTGAAAAGTGAGGATTCATGCTGAGAAATCTTAACTGAGGTGATTAGGAAAGCATTAGCATCAACGTGCAACACTCTGAACATGCTGTCAAGGACTTGATTTCAAGAACTGTGTGTTGGAAGGGATAAAACATCCTTTTTATTTGTTTTTAAAACACTGAGTTTACCTGCCTCACATAAAAAACTAATGAATTGCAAACCCACATCCCCCCAGCACAGATGTACATACAGTGACTGTGGGGAACACGACATGCTTCATTAGGGTTAGTGTTCATTACCTGAAAAAAAATCAGTCAGATTTGAACTTGAATCCCCCAGCTGACCTGTTTCAGCAGAAATCCCCGTTTAAATCCTGACTGATGAAATTCAACCATCCTCTGTTCCTCACAAACCTCACTCACTTCCTCTCATCATATAACTTTTTCAACCTCCTTTGTTCAACAATGTTAATAAGACCTGGAGGTCCTTGTTTTTGAATCTCTCTTGTCTGAAAGTCTGCACTAATAAACGTTGTTTAGAAGTCTGGTAGTAAACAGTCAAAATGCTCCTTTGGAGGTACAGGCTGCCTCACCTTTACCTGTTCTGCCTGTTTGTCTCACAGCATGGTGGGGAAGTTGAAATGAATCCTTTTGTAAGATGTTTGTGTTTTATATTTTCTTCTTCAGTGCCACACAGGCAGAAGTAGTTTAATGCCTCTGGGTGAAACATCAGGAGTGGCACCAGCACACCTAGCTGTGATACTCTTATTGAATGTGACAGCTTCTGATAATGTGTACATGTGTGACCTCATCATACTTGTAGTCATGCTGTAACCTGTCCCCAAAGCACGAGGCAAGGTGTGAGGAGAGGAACCTGTAGAGTTATGGTGAGTTGCATCAGGAGAGAGAACAGATCTCTAATATTTGCGATGTTAGTCAGGTTTGTTTGTTTGGATGTCAGAAACAATCGTTAGAAATAAACCTTCAGGACACAAGTCTTTGGGATCTAATTATTCTTAATTTCAATAAGGGTATTTTCTGATGTAATAAATCATACATTAGATTAAATTTGAGCAGCAATAAAGCATCAAACCAGCAAAGTTTTCTAAACTGAGGTGAAACAAATAAATGTAGTAAAACAAAGTGACAGTTTTTACATTTACAAGAAGGTGGTTCCAATCCAACAACCATTCCAAGAATAAAGAAACGATCCTGATGGCACAAATCCACAATGACACTATGGATTTTTACCACACAGATTAAAGAGAAGTCTCAGCTCCCTAAATTCACCAACAAAACTATCTCCCTGACCAAGTGAAAGCCACACCAGTCCTTTTACTTCCTGGATTGGATGTGGTTTGTTGCAACTGATTGGATTTGTGTGTGGGTGTGGCATCGCTGCAGTGTATGAGGAGACAACTGCACAACAGGGAATGAAGGAAAAGTGTCTCCAGCAGGACCCGTCAAATGATGTAAAAAACCTGCTCACACAACAACAATTTATGGCTTCAGGGCTTCAAAAAACGTAAGAAATAACCGAAGAACATTTGCAAATCTGTAGGACCTTTAAATCTGTTTGCCTCATTAGGCCCGAGCAGCGACAGCGCTGCGAAGGCCTATTGGATCTGCTATGTTTCTTATTATTATTAGGCCCGAGCAGCGACAGCGCTGCGAAGGCCTATTGGATCTGTACTGTTTCTTATTATTATTTTTCTTGTCCGCATAGAAACGCTAATTTGGAGGTTTAAACATATTCAAAAAGTCACCAAACTTTACCCAAAATTGTCCCCCGCGAAAAATTTTAGTATTTTAATGGAATCAAAAATGGGCGTGGCAAAACTGCTCCACAG
>NC_051440.1:27949891-27960300 GCF_001649575.2 Kryptolebias marmoratus | reverse complement strand
CGCCACCTAGTGGACGGTGCAGGAAAGGCTCGAGAGCGTAGACGGCGGTCGCCAGAGCTCCCGCGGTCGCAAGGCCGGAGCGGCGCTGAGCTGCGAGGGCCGCCAATACTGCTTGCAGCTTTAATTTTCTTTGATGTACTAAGATGTAGACAGAAAAAACTGTGTTTATGGTCACATCGTGATTTTACATATTAGAACATGCACAAGTTATTAAAGTTCCGTTAAAAAGGTATGTCAATGTATTACTTAGGTGTCTAAACCACACTGTCCTTATTATTATCATTATTATTTTAAGAGCAATTAAAACATACAAAGTGGATTACGTCCGTACTGCACCTCAGTGACTGTAAAGGGTGCGACGGCGTACGGAGCGGCGTCCGTACTGCGCCTCAGTGACTGTAAAGAGTGCGACGGCGTACGGAGCGGCGTCCGTACTGCGCCTCAGTAACTGTAAAGAGTGCGACGGCGTACGGAGCGGCGTCCGTACTGCGCCTCAGTGACTGTAAAGAGTGCAACGGCGTACGGAGAGGCGTCTGTACTGCGCCTCAGTAAGTGTAAAGAGTGCAACACTGTCTGAAGTAGGTGTCCATATTATAGGAAGCTTCACAGTTTTAGTGGAGATTTACCTTTCAGTGAAAGGGTTTAGCAGGTAAATGTTTCACTCTGTAGGTCCTAGAAATATTTTTACAAATATATAAAAATTGTTGAATTTAAAGATCAAACCTTCATGTGTGAATTGTGAGAAGTTACACAACAGCTGATCTGAATAGCTCACAAATAATAAGACTTTGTTGCTTTGTTAAATCAAGTTTGTTCATTTCAGTGAAGGTGTGTGAGAAAAATATATCAGTGTCATATTTCCACAAAACCACATAAACACACTCACACACATGAATGAGCTTTACTCACCAATCATGTGGTTGGCAACGTGAATCTGGATCTCCCTTTCTGTCTCAAACGTCATTTGGCATTTAATACACTGGTAGGTTTTTTTCTAGAACAAAAAAAATATTTATAAAGATTATAACAAAAAGAGCACAAACACAAGCACTGAAAGTATAAATGTGGATTAGAAACAACAGATCAGCAGGAAAACAAACTGAACAGACACTATCAGCTATTCTATTACACAAAAATAGAGTTTCTGTTGTCATAAGTGACCTGTTGCTTCTTTTTCATTTTTGCCTTCAAAAGGGGCAACTGAAACCGAGCAGTAAGGAGGTGATCCTCCAATGAGAGGGTCGGGGGTTTGATCCCCACCAACTGCAGTGTGCCGAAGTGTCCTTGACCAAAACACTGAACCCATTGCCCCAGATATACTTATTGGTGTCTGAGCGACAACATAATGCTGAGTAAAACATGTAACAGAAATGTGTGTGTGTTGGTGTATTTTGGGTGTGATGTGTGTGTGTGTGTGTGACTGCAGGAGTAGAGCTGTTGTCTTATTTTCTTTCTTTGATCAGGAAGCACTTCTGTAATTCATGTGATCCTTTTTTTTAAGTGTTCTTTTTTTTCTGTTTTATCCTGGATTTTTTCTTCCTTTTTATTGGTTAGTTTTTTTCCCTGCAGCGTTTGTGTAGCATCATTCTGTAGCTTTCTTATTCCAAAGATTTACACACTGAATGCTACACACTTAAATAGCTACACACAGACACACCACAGGTCCCGGGGAGCCTGACTGTCAATATCAAGTAGAGCGAACAGCTCCCACAATGCTGCAGCCCAGCCCAACCGCAGGACCCGGTGGGCTTGGCTGACACACACCAACACACACGAGCACACGTGTGTAAGCTGCAAACACACGCAGTGACACGCAACAACAAACACACACTGCCTGCTGCACTCCTGGAAACATCTCCATCTGGTAAAAAAGCTCAAAAATCTGATTTTACTGTGAATGCAACTATTTCTTATTTTAGTAGTTCTAATAATCAGCATCTTACCTGCAGCAAAAAAACAAAAGTGACTGCTGTCTGCTGCAGGTAAGATACTGACTGCTCATATCTCCCTTGTTTTTCTTACCTTGGGTGCAGGTGAAGCCTCTGTCTTTTTTCCTGCTGCGCTGCTTTCAGGGCTGACCTCAGGGTGATCCGACTGGACGTGACTCTCCAAGTCCTCAAGGCTTTCAAACTTCACGCCACACTCTGGACACCTGAGCGTGGTCATGGCCTTCTCTGCCTGCGAGTCTCCAGGCGTCACTGCTCCTCCCTGACTGGGACTCTGGCCGTTTGTTCTCCTAAAAAAACATTTTGAATTATTTCAGCTAATTTCAGTTATCAGACATGTAGCTAAATAAAAAAAAACGTGTTTTTGCAGTATTCTGTTGTAAAATGGGGTCTGAATGACCCAAACACAGCATACATAATCAGGCAACAGAGCCAGGCTGAGGGAAGCAGAGGATCTAACAAGGAACTGAGGAGTCCTGGGAAGGCCATTACAGACTGCAGACAGGTAGGAAAGGATCTGAAGACAATTGGAGAAATCTGGGAATCTAAATAAATCTGGAACATGAAGAAATCTCCAGATTAACTCAAAAACATTAAAAACACTTAATTCTAAACCACAGAAAGTCTCACTGAAATAAACAGGAACATCCTGTTAGAGAAGATGCAGTAAACTTGTGATGACATCAGATATTAGGAGTAAAAACAAAAATGTTCTGTTATCTGTTGAATTCCCTCTTAGTTTGAGAACTCTTTAACTGGATTTTCTTAGCCTGTATCCCAGTCGAACCAGACTTTCAGCTCTTAAATTCTCCAGTAAAACCAGTATCTGACTGGCCTGCAAAGGATGGAGACTAGCTGGTGCACAGCATTCCTGATGGAGAATCCAAAATGTCTCCAAACGTTCTCAGTTGCAGTCATGTACACCTGTCACTTAAATTTTAAACATGTTCAAAAATTTGTGCAACAAATTTATTCCTAACTCAGAGTCATCGGGGGCATCTCAAACATGTCTCTTGATCTACAGTTTGACCCCTGTAGGAGCTCTCCTGTCAGAAAATATTAAAGGCTGCAGCCCCAAGTGCCCAAATCTAAAAACCATATTGATGATTAAAAAAAGGTAAAAAAAAGTCTGCCTGTCTTTGCCTCTAAAGTGAACTCCAGCAGATTACATCATAAACGTGGGCATCAAAATTATATGCACAACCGTGAATATAGTTTTACAAGACGAGTTCAAACATAAGCTACGATTTGCAAAAGCTGGACGCTCAAAACAGTTGCAACACTTGCTGGTCACAAACACTCAGAAACTGCAGTTGATCATTTTCCAACAGTCACAGCTCAGTGAGATACTGTCGTATTTTACCTCAAAAATCCCTTTCAAACTTTATTGTAGACGCAGATGTGCTCCTTTATATCAACGGAACACGAGGATAAACACCACGGTTCTGATTGTGCAGTAATAAAATACACCAAGTTTTCAAAAACATAGAAAAAAAGATTTCCGGCTTATT
Organism: Kryptolebias marmoratus; assembly: GCF_001649575.2. Lineage (NCBI taxonomy): Eukaryota > Metazoa > Chordata > Actinopteri > Cyprinodontiformes > Rivulidae > Kryptolebias > Kryptolebias marmoratus. Next base: position 27,956,843 of record NC_051440.1, on the reverse strand, counting down.
AGAGCTGTGTGTTTTTATTGCTGCAGACGAGTGCGCTGAGGCCTGCTTTAAAGGGATACTGAAGGTTTGTGAGGAAATGTCCTACCTGCTCATACAAGCAGCACAGAGGCCGTACGGCAGCCCGTTCACGTCCAGTTTCACCAGATCACCTTTATTCTTGAACTCCTTCAAGCAGAAGGCGCATTTATATAGCTTGTGCTGCTGCAGCTGCCCATTGGGGGAGGATGAGGCCGAGCCGTTCCCCCCGCCCGCTCCTCCGTTGCCGCCTGCGGCTCCTCCTGGCGCCGAGCTGCTGGAAAGCTTCTGCATGTGGAAGGTGCCGTGAATTTTCAGCTCCAGGGTGGAGGTGACGGTCTGCATGCAGACGACACAGCGGAAGCCAGTGAGGGAGTTTCGTAGGTCAGGGTGCATCTGACAGTGCTCGATGAACTCCTCCTCGCTCTGCAGGGGCATCTTACAGATCCGACAGGTTCCTGTGTCCAGGCTTTTACTGTGGGTCACCTGCAGGGAGGAAGGGCCAGAGCCAAGGCGAAAGGTAAACACACAGGGTTGAAGCCATTTTTAACCAAAATACAAGAATCCATCTCAACAATTCATCAGTATATGGATGTGTCACGTATGGACTTATGATCATTTTCAATAAAAAATGAAGAAATTTTGTTGGTAAAGAAACTAGATTTATATAATCCTGATGAACACATTATGAAGTGTTTGGGTTTGAACCTTCTGATTATTTTGATTCACAGCTGCACAAACTGAAGATGTTTTAAAATACTCCCATCTTTCCGTTTTAACTATAATCCATCATTTTTCTCACAAATAACATTCAGACACCATGTTCACATCTTCAGTCCTAGCAGCAGCACAAACCTTGTGTTCGGTGAGTGTCAGCAGAGATGGGAAGCGCTCGCCACATATCGGACACATGTAATGTTTCGCAGGGCCACGGTGCGTCTGAGCGTGCTCACGAAGACCATTCTCAGAGAAGAAGGTCCTGGAACACACATTGCACTTGTGGTTTCCTTTAATGAAATCCGCCTTCTTCTTCCTGGAACCTGACACATGGAGGTATTTGTTATTATTTTAAGGAGATAAAACACCATTTAAAACCAACGGAGCAGCACTTCTTACCAGCATCATCTTCTCCCGGCCGGATGTTGTGGTCCCGCAGTCGGTGGTTCTGCAGGAGGGACTCCATGGTGTAGGCCGCTCCGCAGATATCACAAGCATACATCGGCTCTGAATTATCAAGCTCCTCCTCTCCACCGCTGGCCTCGTGGCTGTTGGCTGCATCTCCCCCCTGGGACGATCCTCCCCCAACCACTCCACTCTTCAGCAGAAGGTTCTGTAAATCCACCTGTTCCACAGCAGCAACTGTTGCTCTTTCAGCTCCTCCTGCACCACTTCCTCCGCCTCCTCGCTTGGAGGTCTGAGCAAGCCCATTGGGTGTCCCATTCTGACTCCCGCTGCTCCCCGTTCCACCTCCATTTCCCTCAAAGATGCAGTGTTTTTCACGCAGGTGCCTCTCCAGCAGGGAGATGGCGTGGAAAGCTTTGCCACAGAAGCGACACGTGAACTTCTTGCTGTGTGTTGTGATGTGACACTGGAGTTCTACTTCTGTTCCAAACGTCTCGCCACAGAAGATGCACTTTCTGGGTTTGAGTCCTGAAATAAATTCACCTGATTATCACAATGCAAAATTGAGTTTTTCCTTTATTCTCTGCAACAATCAGCACCACCTACATCATGTTCCTGGTTTTTCTCACTATTAGTTATTAGTTATCACTCATCAACTCTCTCCATAGATAGGACACGACCATAATCCTTTAAAAGGTGATCTGTACCTGCAAGGCCTCCAGGAAGGCCTGACCTTTGACCCAAGTGGTTATGTTTAACATGAAGCTGAAGATCTGCCTCCTTTCGGAAGTCCCAGGCGCAGGCGGTGCACCGAAACAGCTTCTTCTCATTGCTGTGTTTCACTGCTAAATGCACCTGGATGAAGAAGGACAGAAGATAGAAGTGAGCCAGTTTCAACGAGCTGAGTGACACCTGGAGAGAAGGAATAACTGTGGGTGTTTTTTTACCTGGATAGAAACCTTGGAGTCAAAGACCTCCTGACAGAGTGTGCAGTGGTACAGGACAAAGGTGTGCATGTCCAGCAGGTGTTTCTGCAGGTCGTCTACAGAGGAGAACTGTTTATCACAGCTCTCACACACGTACTGTGTGGATGTGGTGGTGTAGTGCACCGTCAGGTGTTGAAGCAATGCCTCCTGGGATTCAAAGTCCTCTTTGTTGCACTGGGGGCAGGACTGGCGCCTCAGCAGCATCTCCAGGTGTGACTTCAGGTGTGCCTGGAAACCCTCAAAACTGGCAAATCGTAGGTCACACTGGTTGCACGGATAATCCCCATTGCTTCCCACAGATGGGGTGGAGTCCCCTCCCGGTCTGTGGCGTTTCGGAGAGGAGATCTCGACATCAGAGGAGGCGGGGCTGAGGTCGGCAACCTTTGCCTGCCGTTTGTTGTTGGCCAGCGGGATATTTTTGTGGTTCTCCTTTATGTGTTTGGTGAGCTTGAGGAGTGAGCCGAAGATAGGAGAGTTGGTGCAGTAAGGGCAGGAGTAAACCTGTACATAAACAATAACCCTTAATTGATAGAAGATTATTCTAAATCAACTTTTCATGTTAAAATAATTATTTACAGTGAATTATAATTATAACTTTTCAAACTCACCTATAAAAACTCATGTTCACAAACTCTATTTAGACCATTTTAACAATCTGGGGCTGAAACGATTTGAAACTAAAAGATTTGATGATAAAGTTTTCTTTAATTTGTTGTTTATAATTAATGCTAGATGCAAGAAGGCATTAAAAATATGGATAAAGAAGTTCCACTTCTTGTGTAACAATGAACTTATAGACTCAGCTAGGTTTTTGTTAATTACCTGAATTAGTTGAGATACATTTTGGTCTAAGTTTGCAGAAACATTATTCCTTTAAGTGCTTTAACAAACCCACCTCCATAAAGGACTGAGATGCAGGCTGGAGAACAGGAGATTCCAGTTTGGCCACTGCGCCCCCAGACGCAGTAGCTGAGGTGCAGTGGGTCTGCTGAATGTGCTCCGTCAAAGACGACTCGGTGAGGAATCCCATTGAACACTGGTTGCAGAAGAAGGCATGGTTCCCCTCTGGAATGGGAGAAGTTCTGTTAAATACTCACAGTAGGAGCAACAGAATCAGCTTGTTGAAATATTCGGACAAAGCAGCTTTTGTGTAGATTTGGCACACCTAACGTGGTGGACCCGGCCAGGATGCCTCCAGGCAGGCAGTGGGACACTCTGATGTGCTCTTGCAGGGAGTTGATGTCTCCGAACATGTCTGGGCAGTAGTTGCAGTGAAACGCTGTGACATTGGTGAACTGAAGCAGAGGGAAGGCTCCTGCTGTACCTACAGTCCCTCCACTGGAGCGGTGGGCTTTCCGCACGTGCTCATTGAGGTTGTAGTGCGTCGGCAGAGTTTCCAAGCACAGCTGACAGGTATGGCTCTGTTGTGGCTTATCGGCGTGGATAGTCTTCAGATGGATCTCCAACACAGCCAGACTGTGGAAGTCTCTCTTGGAGCAGTAGGGACAAGAGTACGTCACTTTGGCCCAGGTCCCTCCTGTTCCTGTGGAAACAGAGAGAGATACTTTTACAACAAGAACTCAAAGTATTTAAATCAAAGTGTTGAACAAGAGGAAGACGTTTTCAGAAAAATTTCCACAAGTCCAAATAAAGGTTGAAATGAGCAAAAATATCAACTATTTGAAACAACCTGACCTCACTTCTGACCCAAACTACATCTGCAGAATTTCTTCAGCTCAGCTCCATCTGTGTTGCTGAATGTGTCCCTGTCCCAACGTACTGTACGTTACAGATTAGTTATTACAATGTAAAATGATAAAAGAGTTAAAAGCAAAGTCAAATAAACCTAAAAGATTACACTTTCAAACACGTGAGCTAATATCTAAGATGAAGTGTAACTAAATGAAAATCTGAATCCAGTCTTTAGTTCTGCTGCTGAGACAAAGAAAAACTACATGACTTTTAAATAATTCCCTTTTGTTAAATGTGTTTTTATTGTGTCGTAGTTGTTTATTGGGAAATATGAAGTAACAGCTGATCAGCAGACATAAACACAGAACAGACTTTGTGCTCGCAGAGAGAACTGATGATGAAAATAAAAACAAACTACCAAATTAATCGGGTTTTATAATTAAAAAAAGCCTTGCTCTGAGTCCAAAGTGAGATTGCACTGACTGCTCTTTGCTGCAGGTAAGATGCTGACTGATCATAAAGAAGTTACGAACCCTGATGGCCCAGGCTGATCCCCACATCGTCCGCACTATCAGCTTCTCTCCTGCGACCTCGTTCCGCAGCCTGGCTGGGCTTCAGGGTCGAGTCTGGTGTGGAGCCTCTCTCCAGGCTGGCGCTGGAGTCTGGAGTGGCTGAGCTCATGGAGGCCACGCTTCCCAGGGCAGGATCTGGGCTGGCGGCGCTGTGGTTGGAGTCAGGCTGGCGATGGCTGTCGAGGTGGCAGTAAACATCTTCCACAGAGGTGAACTGCTCCGCGCAGACGGGACATCTGAGGAAAAACATGCAAGGTTTAAGTTTTACGGAGCTTTGGAAGCTCGGGAAAGCAAAGCTGTGTCGTACTTGTGTTTTCGGTTGGCATGCTGCGTTTCTATATGCGTCAGCAGCGAAGCCTCGTCCAGAAAGATCTCAGGACAGTGAATACACTGCAGGTCGGCTCGGTCCGACAGCTGGGGGTGTCGGGTCAGGACGTGTTTTTCCAACTCATCGGTCTGACTGAAGGTCTCCTCGCAGTAATCACACATGTACAGATCCTGGTCGAGGTCCCCCTCCCCTCCCGCTCCTTTCTTTCCGCCATCTTTTTCACTCCTCAGTGCCAGATGCTCCCTGTTCTTACGATGAGCCTGGTACGATAAGAAGGAGATAAATGACAAAGTTTTCACACCCTTTTGTCATATTCTAACCACAAACTTCAAAGTATTTTATTGGGATTTTATGTGACAGACCAACACAAAGTAAAAAAGTGATTCATTTTTTTACAAATAAAAATCTGAAAAGTTAATTCTTTGTAGAACCACCTTTAGCCGCAGACCCAGACTCAAGTCTTTTGAGGTTTGTCTCGACCAACTTTGTACATCTAGACACTGAAATTTTGTCCCATTCTTTGTAAAACAGTAAAGCTCAATCAGTTTGGATAGAGAGGGTCTGTGAACAAAAGTTCAGGTCTTGCCATAGACTCTCAGATGGATTTAGGTCTTGTCTTTAACTGGGCCATTCTAACACAAGAATATGCTTTGATCTGACCCGTTCCATTGTAGCTTTGGCTGGATGTTTCAGGTTGTCCTGTTGAAAGGTGAACCTCCGCCCCAGTCTCAGGTCTTCTGCAGCTTCTGACAGGTTTTCTTCCAGGATTTAGCTCCATCCATCCTCCTATTAACTCTGACCAGTTTCCCTGTACCTGGTGAAGAAAAGCCTGCCCCCAGCATGATGCTGCCACCACCATGTTTCACAGTGGGAATGATGTGTTCAGGTTGATGTGCAGTGTTAGTCTTCGTCTCATCACTTCCATATAGGTCAGATTTGTGGGCTAACTGTTGGCAGATTGTCCCACAGGAGCTGTGGATCTCTGCAGCTCCTCCAGAGACACTGTAGGGCTTCTTGGCTGCTCCTCAGATTAATGTTCTCCTTACCCGGCCTGTCAGTGTAGGTGGGTAGGTTTGCAGTTGTGCCATATACTGTTCAATCCATCGTCTAAAAATGGAAAGAGCTCCCAGAGATGTTCAAAGATATTGTTTTTATAACCTAACCCCGCTTTAAGCTTCTCAAAGACTATCCCTGACCTATCTGATATGTTCCTTGGTCTTCATGATGCTGTTTGATCACTAATGTTCAGTAACAAACCTCTGAGGCCTTCACAGAACAGCTGAATTTATACTGAGATTAAATTACACACAGCTGGACTCTAGTTGTTATTTAGGTGACTTCTGAAGAATTTTAGTTCATGGCAGCAGAGGAAAGAGGATGAATACTAACACTGCTACACTTTATAGATTTTTAAAAAAATATTATTTATTTGAAAACCATTTATCATATTCCTTCCACTTCACAATTATGATCTTTTTTGTGTTGATCTATCACACTACATGTCAGTAAAAAAGTTTGAAGTTTGTGGCTGGAATGTGAATAAATGTGAAAAATACTTTTTGATGGCTCTGTAACTCATAAACACATGAAGTAATTTTAGGAGCAGTTGGGTCCTGGGTTAGTTGATCTTGAGAAGCAGAAATCTACAGAAAGAAACAGGATTTACCTGCATGTGGCTCTGCAGGGACGAGGTGGAGGAGAATCCGCGCTTACACACAGAACATTTAAACGGTTTGCTGGAGCTGGTTGTGTGATTAAAAATAAAATTAAAAACGTATAAGTATATTTGTTGCAGAGATTCTCCAGTAACAAGTTCAGAAGCAGTTACCTGTGGGTTTTCAGATGAATCTTCAGATGATCAGAGCGAGAAAAAGCAGCTTCACATTCCTGACAGCTGTATTTTTTATCTCCTAAAGGATTCAAATACAAAATCAGAAATTATGGCTTAAGTTTAAAAAAAAGTTAACATTTTCAAAACTTCAATCTAATTCTTATATTTATTTATTTCATTTATAGAAAAAAATTATGTATATCTGGCATCAAATGGCCAGTCACAAATCTGATAAAAAAATAAACTAATTCAAATGAGAAAAACTGAAAATTCATTTTCAGACTCAAAGACGTTCAAAAAATATTGTATGGATTTAAAAAAAGACATCATACAAGTTGAATGTACCATAATGTCCTCAGGACACACCTGTGTGCAGTTCGACTGCAGGACATCAGGTCCTCAGGAC
>NC_051440.1:27938525-27948416 GCF_001649575.2 Kryptolebias marmoratus | reverse complement strand
TGTGTGCAGTTTGACTGCAGGACATCAGGTCCTCAGGACGTACCTGTGTGCAGTTTGACTGCAGGACATCAGGTCCTCAGGACGTACCTGTGTGCAGTTTGACTGCAGGACATCAGGTCCTCAGGACGTACCTGTTTGCAGTTTGACTGCAGGACATCAGGTCCTCAGGACGTACCTGTGTGCAGTTTGACGTGGCGGTCTCTGCTCCTCTTGTGTTTGAACAGGCGGCTGCAGAAGGTGCACCTGAAGGGTAGTTTGTCGCTGTGGATCTGCTCATGTCTTTTCAGGTAACTCAGGCGGCTGCAGGAGGACAGATGAACCAGATCTTTAGGGTGAAGAAGTTTGTATCATCAGAATAATAAGCTTCTAGACCAGATCAAGTTTGTCTAAACAAATGACACAATCCTGTTGTAGTTTTTGCTTCTCTATGGTTTGTTACATACTTTAACTGGACAAATACAAAAATGTCTTTAGTAAGATATGTTTGTGTGTTTTTAACAATTGGGTATAATAGCTTATGGATGCACTTTAATAGTAAGATGTCAATAAATGTGTGTCATAAATGTTTTTATGGTATTAAATTTGAAGTAAATAATGAGAAAAATAATTGAAGCTTGAGAGCAATAAAAACTCCTGCCAGAAGCACTAAGAACCAAATGTTTTTAAAGTGTTTAAATTAAGCAAAGGTTAGCTGGTTGGATGAAAATGTCCTTTTGAAGAATATGCTTGTATTAGATGCTTAATGTCTCCAACAGTCTAGTGCTAAAGATACAACACAGCACACCTGAATTTCTTCTTGTTAAAAAGAAGTCTTTCCTCTCCACTGTCCCCTCTGTGCTGCTGAGGATGGGAGACTGAGACGAAGTGAAAATTCAACTCAATCTGCTGCTTCCTTAGATAGATATCTTTTACTGATTGGCTTTTATAATGTATGTAAATGTTTTTCTACAGAGACGTGAGATTACTTGGCGCTTTAAAAATAAACTAATTGAATTGAATATTGAACAAAGCTTACAAACTATAACAAAGGCTAAAAGTGAGATGACTGTTAGTGATTGATTAAAGGAGAAACACTGGGATAATTAAACCAATCAGAAATCTGACTGAACTGCACCAAACCTTTGGCTGCACCAAGAAAGACTTTCTAAACAATTTATGAAAATAAAATAAAAATTATCATCTAAATTATTTCAAGAATAAATATTGACGCTCAAAAGCAGAAAGAGTCAATCTGATCGTCTTCCATCAGAAAGAAATAAAAGATCAGAGCATTTTATAAAACAAATCATTCCCACATTCAATGCTAACGAGGGACAGAAAGAGGTAAGAGCCAGGCAGAGGGATTAATACAGAGAATAATGATGATGACTCTGGAGTGCGAGGAAGACAGCTGTTCTTAAAATGGATCATGACTGTGTCCCCGGAGAAATTGGTGAGAAATGTATTCACCTCATTCCCTTTGTGTTCCACTTTATTCTGGTAATACACACAGTGTAGTTAATTTATGTTCACATAGATATTCATGAGTGAGATGTGAGGATAAACATCATGACGCCGGTGTTTACTGAGCGGGACGGTAAAGAACGTACCTAAAGGATTTATCACAGAACTGGCAGGGGTACGGCAGCCCAGCACCGCCTTCCTCCTCACCTCCGGTCACCATGCCTAGGTCGCAGCAGCCGTCAGGCATCTGAGAGGGTGACGCCACATCTTTACTGGAGGGTGAGGAAGGCATCCAGGACAGACCTGCAGGGTCATCATCACCATCTGATGGGACACACACAGTTGCAGGATTGAAAGAAAGAGGAAAGAGATCTTGGACAGGAGGTAAAACAGGGCCAACTGCAATGGTTCACAAGGAGTTTCATCTTTCTTAGATGGTAGCCTGTGGGAGTTCAGATGAGAAAAGAGGATATAAACAAAAAATAAACACATTTATCCTGGTCACACAGACTCACATCCATACATAAATATACATAGAAAAATGAGGATGGCAGAGATAAAAAGAGAATAAAACAGAAGAGAGAGAGGCACTCCGGCTGTGGCAACATCTAAATAGAAAGCTCCAAGAACTATGTATCCCCAGCGGAGCCCAGAAATAAGGACAGAGTGTATTTTCTCTCCCTTCATCCTCCCTCAGCAGCCATCCCTCCTTCTATCCCTCCTTCCATCCCCAAGGACCATAGATCCGCCTCATCATATTTTCATTAAGGCCCTGGCAGATTGAAACGTCAGAGAAGCGATTAGGAGATGTGCAGAACAATATTCATTCCCTTCATCTGTCATACATGGAAGATTATGCATTGCTCTTTTCCTTTTTCTTCTCTTGTGTAGTTCTGCACACAGGAAGACAAAAAGGCCACAGCTCCTTTTATAGACTCTTCAGAATAGATTTGAGATGACAAAAGAGGAGGCTGAATAATGCTTGATATTGTTCTGTTCCTCTTTGTGCGCTCCAAAACTGCACAGTGAAGCTGTTTAGCATTCAGCTAGAAAATGTAAAGAGAGCAGAGGCAGTTTTTATCTGAAAGCTACATCAACTAGACCAGAAACCAATCAAAAAGGGAAAAATAAAGACTTTAGAGTGACAGAACAGAGAAAGAGGTGAAATGTCAGGTGTGACGGTTTAGTATGTACCTTCCTTTTATTCTTAGGTATGTAGTTACTGCAACAGATGATTGGATTACATGCCTGCTATAATAAAACCAATAAAAAACCATCTGCATGGAGAAAGGATGATGTTACATCCAGACACCCCCTGCTGCCTGCACAACAGGATGCAAGGGTTTAACGTAGCTGCAAAGAGACGAGCCAGGCTGAATCAAACACAGACACATTTTCAATTTTGGTCTTTTGTGAGTTCATCAATCAGGATTCATTGTAGAGAAACACCACACAAAGAAATATCTCACTTCATAAGACCAGAACAATTATATATCTGAAAAACATGAACAGTTGTAAAGAAAGTGTGAAACACAAACAGATGCAGGAGTATGACTCAGTTAAATGTTTCTGAGGTGAGTTAAAAGACAGGGAAGGGGGAGATCTCACTACAGAGATTCAGATGGGGGTGGGGGGGGGGATTAGCGTCATTAAAGAGCCCTAATCCTCTGACTAGCGTGGCTGGCGCTAAAATGAAGGATCACACGGCTTTTTAACGCCGCCTTTGTCAGTCAGCCACAAGGGGACCTGGCAAGACAAGGCTGAACGGCAAACTGGGAGAAAGAAGAGGCCTGGGAAGGGGAGGGGGTGAGAAAAATTTAAATGAAAAGTTAAATTAGAGAAGGGTCCTCTAGAGGAAAGAGGAAGAGGAGGATGTATGGTTAACAGAGGGGAACTGGAGGTAAAAGGAAGAAGAGGATTTTTTTTAAATCAGGACAGGCAGGCAGACTCTGACACAAGTTGCTCCTCCTCTTCCTCCTTTTTCTTTTCTTCTCTGAAAAGAGCGAAGCTGACAACAGGGTCCCAACTGCTCTGCTCCTGCTTCATCTTCTCTCCCATTCATTCTTTCTGTTCTTCATCCCCCCCTCTGTCCCCAGCAGCCCCACTCCTCTTCTGTCTTCATCTCCCTCCCTCCGTCACCTTTCAAGTTGTAACTCATTATAGCTTCGACATCTCTCCCTCCTTGTCTCCAACAGTTTCTCCCCAACTGGTGTTTGGCCTTCACCCCTGTGTCTCAGCCTGGACGGGACCGAGGGAGACGAAGGAGGGGAGAGATGTTCCAGATGGACGGACTCTGAACTCCAGAAGACACAAATGTGTGTGTGTGTGTGGGGGGGGGATCTAAAATAAAACACTGAAAAGACCATAAAATAACTAAATGGACCGCCTGAGTCTACCTTAACTCACCCACACCAAGTCCCTGCATGTCTTTTAATAGGCCCAACAGCGAGACAACATGTGGAGGACCCAAACTTGGTAAAAGCAAGCTGATCTTTTTTTCTTTTATTCCTGCCGCACTGTAAATGTGGAATAAATGTTGGATAAAGACAAATACAAATTGTTTTAAATGTTATTTTTTTCCATTTCAAATTTAAAAATGTGTCAATTAGTTTCTCTCCATACCTCCTACACTCCCACTGCCCCCATCCCACCATCTAACTTTCTTTTCCACCTTTCTGCCTGGCCATCAGCCCAGATGCGCACCTTTCCCTGGAGGGCCCCTGCTGACCTTCTATCCCTCCATTCCACTCCAGCTTCATGCCTCCTTCCTCCACTCCCCAGACCCCCTCCGATGGCCCCAGGCTGCCCCAGGCGTGCACACATGTAGACCCAGACTCACTACAGGGGGCAGAAAAACAACCTCCACTCTTGGCTTCATTCTGCCTTCCACCGTTCCACACAGACACATGCAAACACAGTCCTCTAGAATTCATTCATTTCTCCACTTCCATTCAGCAGGTTTGTGCTGAAAATCTTCTCAGTGGGTTATAGTTATAGTTCTTTAGTAATTTTACATTATTTGAGTTTCAGAGGTTTCCTGAGAAAATAGTTTTTGTTTTCTTTTGATGAAACATAACGAAGGTTGAACCAAAGTCATGTGCTGACACTAAAAAAAATTAGCTTCCTGTTGCCTCCACTGTATTAGAATAATCTAAGACAATATTACACATAAAGAAGGGGCAGAAAAACAGAAGTAAGAACGCTACCTGGCTGGGTGATTACTACGAGTTGGCATGGCAACCAGCAAGCCATGTATAATGAGAAGCGCACAGTTGGACAGTTTCTTTTGACAAGTTATATTGTTTGGCTCAAACTACCTGTTGTGTTGTTGATCTAATGCTGCAGCAGAAGCAGAACTGGGTTCTAGTTTTAGTCTTCAGGTTATGACATCAGCCTTTCAGCAGTGTTTGGATAAAAAGAGAACTCACAGTACAGTGAAACTCAAAGGATCCACTATCTCCTGCTGCTGACTGTGAAACTCACAGGGGATGCAGTCTGTTGGGACATGAGGACAGACAGAAAGGACATTTTAGCAGGCTGTCCAAGGCTTCAGCCCATGAGGAATGCATGAATTCGGACCCTCTGTGCAGCCTGTGGAGACCCTCACCTCCTGCCCTGGGAATGGGTCCCGCTGCTTTTGGGCGCCAACTGCTCCATATGGGCAGTGTGTGTTTGTGTGTGTTTGTGAGTGTGTGCAAATGTGTTGGAGGGCAGAAGGTGAGGGGCAGGGGGCTAAGGATGGGGGTGGGTGGACAGTGGGCTGGCAGATGACAAGTTTGTCTCCAACACAAAAAAATTCAACAGCATCCAAACAACCCTAACCCTACACAAACAACGAGGACAAACTGAAACGTTTAAGAAGTCCTGGATCAGACTGGGAAGCAGGGACCAAGTTTTTCAAATACACCCAATCTTTTTATGAAAAATAAAAACTGTTCTTACATAAGCTCACAGTGCTAACCCTCTTTTAGATATATGATCCCCAAGACACCAGAGAAAAGCTCTACATGTTGAACTGAAGTCTCAGTGATGGAAGGACATAACTGTCCAGGTGAAACCCAAAAACACCCCAGCAGGATAATGCAAAGAATAGAATCAGAGGTTTACGTCCAGGTTGTTTTCTAATTATTGGAGTTACTCAACGAATCATTACAGCACTACAAGCGACATCTGATGAAGGGATATTTTTTTTTATTTAAATATAGTTTAACCACTACTCTTATGACTACTCCTGAATTAGGAGGTGAAGGGATACTCAAAGTCCAGGAGTTGAGTGAGGTGTAGGAAATGGGATTTATCCTACAACTGACCTAAAATAAACAAAAAAGACTAACCCTAATAACAGACATAAACATGCAAAATAATAATAAATCCTTTCATTCATTCAGCATATTTAACCACATAAAATACCCACTGAAATCAAGATCTCTTTTACAAGAGGTCAAAAACAAGTAACAATATAGGATACATTCGTAGGATACAATGTAGGAACATTTAAATTCTTTTCAACTTAAAGTGCAAAGGTGTGGCATAATAATGATTTTAACAGTAACTTCAAACACCGACAATGGTTCAAAACAGACAACCATTAAAAAACAGCAATGGTTAAAAAACAAGCATTGTTTAACGTCTCATTGACTCTTTCTTTCAGAATAGTTACATGAAGAGTGGGCAGCAAAGCTGAACAAAGTCTTTCTGCTGCAAACATAAACTTTTCCAAACAAGCAACTGTTTCTTCTAATCATAGTTTCTCCTTATCTCAACCTTTCTTTCCAAAATCTCTTAACAACAACTTTGTTGTGTTTCTATCTGTAAATTTACATGCAGGTAATAACACAGGTAATAAGGCAAGTAATTGGACAGATAATAAGGCAGGTAGTAAGGAGGGTAATAAGCAGGTAATAAGGTAAGCAATGGCACTAGTAATATGGCATGTAATAAGGTAAGTAATAAGACAGTTTATAAGGCAATTATTAAGACCAATAATATGGTAAGTAACAAGTCATGTGATAAGGCAGGTTAAAAGACAATTATCCCATGAGGGTTAGTGGGTTTATTTCTTGTGATACATATTATCCTCCAGTCCTATCTCCCTCCTCCTCTCCCACTCTCTGACCATCGTTTTTGTTGGCTGAAAAGTAAAAACCAGCTGTCAGGCAGGAGCTTTAAATAAACAACAACATCATGCCAATGTACACACATCCACACATACATTTTGAGAGGGACAGGTAAAAAACATAAACTCACACTGAATAGTCCCATTGCGTGTACGCCGACGGCTACATCATCTATTTATAAGACCAAGGTTTGGTGGACACGCAGACTGCTCATTAATCCCCTCACCACACACACACACGCATACAGACATAGTTTCGATAAATAAATGATATAAGCAGCTGGAGCTCACTTTTCACACAACAAACACACCATTACACACATCAACAAACAAACGCTTTCTGTAGGAAGAGGAAAATAAACAGCTTCAACCGAGAGGTGGCTGCCAGGAGATGGATGAGGGGAGAAAGAGACAAGAGGGGTAACGAGGCTGCCGAAGTTCCAGGGAAGAACAGCAGAGGGGGGTCTGAGGCCCAAGGGACACCCAAGAGCGGGTACCTCCAGCCCTCCCTTCCCTTCTGGAGGACAGGATTCCAGACAGCCCCCCTACTCAGAGCTCCTAAAGCGCTGATGAGAGGAGTACATGCACACACACATGGAACAGCAGTCCCAGGGGGCGGAGCTGAGCAGAGCAGAACACCTGGACCTGCCATTACTGACACACTCTGGGATTAGAGGCACAGACGGCAGGAGACATGGAGAGGGAGGATCCAGAAAATAATCTGCATAAACACACACAACACTCACAGGCACAAAACAACGACAACTACACCTAAATAAAGGGGCTAAATCAGAGAAATGAATTGTTTTCCTTTTCCACAACAATCCATCACTTTTTTCCATTTTAAAACTTTGTCTCAGTTCTAACTGAATCGAATCATATCTGTACATTTTATAAAAAAAAAATGTGTGCGCACACGATTTTTAGTTGTTTTTGTTGTTGCAGCACCCTGTGATGAACTGAACCTCGTCTCTCGCACTCTGAGAGCTGGAAATGGGCACCAGCTACCCACCACCCTACACAGATAAGCAGGTGGATAAATGGATGGAAGAATGGATTTGTTGTTGCAGCAAAGTAAAAGATGTCTGAAGTTTACCTCCTGTCTGAAGGTCAGTTAGAAGATCCTAAAAACAACAATCAGGATCAATGTAATGTTGGACAAACAAGAGTCTCGTCTGAATTACAGACCAGACACTGTCTGCAGGAAAAACTACTTCTGAGACACACACACACAAAGGTGTGTGTGTTGGGGGGTGTAAGTGTGTGCGTGTGCAAGTTGGTGGCATAAAACAAGATCAAAGAGGGGAAAGGTTGGTGGGACAGAGTGGGAGAAAACAGAGAGACTGAGTCTAGGGGGTCTGGTAATGACACATTACATCCGCTGAGTGTGTGTGTGTGTGTGTGTGTGTGTGTGGGTGTGCGTTTGTGTGGGTGTGTGTGACATTTAGTTCTTCAGATATTGTCAGGTGTAGGTTTTGTGACTAAACTGCTCTACATGAAACTGGACAAGAAATCCAGAGAAAAAAATCACTAAAGTCCTAAAAGTGTCAGAGTTTTCTTCCATCATCACTGAAATATTTCAGTAAGGCACACAGGGAGTGACTGGAAGTTATTTTTCTTCATAAATAAATGTTCTGTTATAATTCAAATGATTTAATTTGACTGAAGTGCAGATGTGAGCAGCTTTGTAATAATAAAAAAAAATCTTTTACTTGACCTGAGAAGATAGTCTTTACCATGTGACCAAAGGTGGCGGCATGGTGGAGCAGTGGTTAGAGCTGTCGCCTCTCAGCCAAAAGGTGACAGATTGGTCTCCCGGCCTTTCTGTGTGGAGTTTACATGTTCTCCCTATATACGCATGGGTTTTCTGTGGATACTCCAGGATTCTCTCACAGACCAAAAACTCTAAATGTGAGCAACAGAGTGAATGGTTGTTTGTCTCATTTGTCTCCAGGTGTCCCTGTGATGGACTGGACACCTGTCCAGGTGTCCCCGCCTCTCACGCAGTGACTGCTGGAGACAGACAGCTGCTTCCTGCGACCCGGAAAGGAGAAGCAGGTAAAATGAGAATGATGCATCTTTTTATAACACCATCTTTGTGATTAAAAGCTAATTTAAAGTTAACAGGCACCACATACGCTAGAGGCCAAAATAAATATTGATTTACAATAACAAAGAAAAGTCAAAACTTTTCAAGTATTTTTTTATTTATTTATTGATTAATCGCTGAGAAAAATAAAGACCTTAATGCTGCAACTAAATATCTGGAATTCTGGGGGACAATTGAAAGAATGTTGCTTATATTGACTTGTGTCAGATTCTTCTGAACTGTTCATCACAGCAGTTTTTTCTAGGGGTGATAGTGCTCCATTTAGGTTAACAGCTCTCTGTCTCAGAAGAAAAGCATCAATAAGATGATTCTGATATGATGAAGACAGCTGAGCAGTTGTTGTCTGGGTTGGAGTTTAATGGAACAGGGAAACTAAAAGGTCTCTTTGAACAAGAATCGTGTTTTATACCTTTAGGGTGAATCTAGCCTCCACCCAACACCTTTGTTAGTCCTGCTTTCTTCTCTGGTGCTCCAGGATTACAGCCTATGGTGGTCCACCCTCTTGTGTTTTCTGTCCCTTGATGTTCACTGGCTTGTGAATTCAGAAATGTGAACTTTTATGTTGATAAAACAACAGAATCAATCTTAACTCTATATTATATAAGATGGTGTTTTAAGATGTTTTTACTTTTCCTTTGTCACCAATGTGCTGCTCAGGTGTAATAAAGCTCTTCGGGGTCTGGACTGCCACCCACCACCTCTCACTGTCCGGACAGGGAAAGTCCTTCAAAGAAAGTGTGACATCATTGTGAAGCTTGGGGGTACCCACTGTGAAATATGGGACTCGAGTTTCCAATGGCATCACTCTGGAACAAAAATACCCTGTTTTCAAACTTGTTAACAAAACTTGCTTCTTCTTCTTCTGCTTCCATTTTCACTGGAAAACACGTCCTCAGTTTCCTTCAGCAGTCTGCCACAGCAACCAAGGAGGAACACCGCCCACACAATGACCACACTTCAGAATTTGGACACAAAAACTCACTGAAGTTTTATATCAGAGAAATGAGCCACTGGAATGTTTTATGGAAGTTTCTAACTAAAAGAAAAACATTTAAAACTTATTATTTTGTATTTTCTTTCATTTCCCCTTTAAAGTTAATAACAAAAAGTATAAGAATGTACTATTGGGACAACTATCGAGCCCGTACCTTTCAAGGGTACAGCTGTAGCAATAAAATCAATGACTGGTTTTAGGTACACTCCGAACCAACTTCCCCCCCCC
>NC_051440.1:27937319-27938344 GCF_001649575.2 Kryptolebias marmoratus | reverse complement strand
CCCACCCATCTAAAACCCACCCCTAACCCCTCCAATCTAACAACTACCCTTAACTCCCCAACTTATAACCCAACCCTAAGCACCCCAAACTTACAATTTATTTATTTTTTTACAAAGCCAAAACTTTCATTTGTTTTAAATGGCCAGTGACTGAAATATACAATGATAGTTTTATGGGTTTTTTTCAACAAAGCAGATGGTTTAGGTCTTTAGTTAAAAAAGACCTACAATTTTCTTAAAAAGTTCTGTTAAAGGCAAAACCGGTCTGGATGTGGATCTTTGAGATGGATTTCGGAAGCCCTGAAGTTGTGGTCTCAGATGGTCCTGGACTCGGATCGTCTCGGTCCAAGGTGACACTCCCCTACGACGCAGACCCCCGCAGCCTAACTCAGTCTAGTGTCCCTTAACTTTCTTCACATCCACTTGCCTGTTTGCATATTGTATCACAGAATTATTAGTTTTCTTGTTGTGGCTCACCCCCGCCCCCTCCTTATCAGCCGGTGAGCAGTTAGTCCCTGGCCCCCCTCTGCAGCTGTTATTGCAGCCCCCATCACCACCACACATAATATTCTCTGAGGACAAACTCCCCAAAACACACAAATACCCTCATACACTCCAACACAGGCTCATCTAAATCTCTGAACACAAGACTGAGCGCCTCTCAACTTCACAAACACAATTTTATCTGCATGTTCACAGGCAGCAAGGCTTGGCAGCCTGCAAGGATGGGGGATGTATCCTCTCACTCTACCAACCAAAACCCACAAATGCCCTCTATCCACCACCCATTACCCCATACACTCTCCTCAATAGCAGCCCTCGGTGAGCAAATCATCTTACTGCAGCCAGCACCACAGCTATGGCAACAAAATAAAAGCCTCAATGAGACACTGGGTCAACTGAGAGAACAGCTACAAAATAAAAGCCTCAACGAGACACTAGGTCAACTGAGAGAACAGCTACAAAATAAAAGCCTCGACGAGACACTGGGTCAACTGAGAGAACAGCTACAAAATAAAAGCCTC
>NC_051440.1:27930930-27935903 GCF_001649575.2 Kryptolebias marmoratus | reverse complement strand
GGTCAACTGAGAGAACAGCTACAAAATAAAAGCCTCGACGAGACACTGGGTCAACTGAGAGAACAGCTACAAAATAAAAGCCTCTGTGAGATTTGAACAGGAAAAAGATGGACAAATAAAAAAAGAAAAACCTGAGAGGGGCTAATGGACGGAGTGATGAACAGATACTTCCAGAGCCACCAGTTGTCCTCTTCCACTTCTCCATCTTGTCTTTTTGTTTTTGTTTGTCTTCTGCAGGTAATCTGAGTAGTGCCCCTTCTTGTTGCTCTCCCCAGCAAGCTTTGCTTCTGACTTATTCACAAGTATGTTTTATCAGATTTTTAAAAAATGAAGAGCAGACTGGTTAATATTTTAAGACATCCTACTTGTGGAGGAGAGGCAGAGAGAGACAAAGATAGAGGGAGAATGAGAGATGAGAAGAAAAGAAAAGCGGGACAAAGGAGGAGGAATTCTCTTGCTTTTTAACCCCAATACTTGGATTCTAGCTGGGAGCAGAAAAAAACACAAAAACACACAATTAAATTAAGTCTATAACTTACAAACTGTTGTTTCTAGTTTTGTACAAGCAAAAAGAGAGGAGAATAAATCCTGAAGACATCTGCACCTAGGATACAAACACTATCAATAATTTTACAATAAAAAGTGTCTAAGATAATCCATATTCTCATAATAAGAACATTTATGAGCTGATGCAATTTGTTAAAAACGTTCAGTGGTTCAATATGATGGTGAAGATTCTCAGTCATCCAGGACGGGGTAAATCCAAAAAAAGGTTCAAAACAAAAACAACTGGACTTCTCATTTGAGAAAGCTCCTCAGATGAGAAACAAAACGTCCTGAATGATTTGTGTGTGTGTCTGTGTGTGTGTGTGTGTGTGTGTGTGTGTGTGCGTGTGTGTGTACCACACACACACGCACACACCAAATCAATTTAACTTGTGCTTTTCTTTGTTCTTCCTCCCATAGGAACTACACCTGGACACCTTCCTGGTTATCTGTGTCTCTTTCCTGTCCTCTCGAACCTCAGGTGATTGAAGCAAATGGCTGCTTATCCCAGTTTTGGTTCTGGTTCTGTTGGAGGTTTCCTCCTGTTAAAAGGAAGTCAATTCTTTCCACTGTCACCTCCATGATGCTCAAATTGGGAGATTGTGATGAAGTGACGGTTTAACACAATCTGCCGGCTACTTTACACAGATAACCTTTACTAACTGGCACTTTATGTTCTGGATGTGAATATATTGTATTAAAATAGGACTGACTTGGCTGTAATTGGATTTGGATCTGGTTCTGAATTGGATTTATGATTTGGAGCGGTCTTGGATTTGCCCTGAGATGAGTTTGTTGAATATAAATTAACTGAAGAAAATCAACATTCAGGTCTGAGTTTGGGTTTGATCCACCAGGATGAAAAAACTGCCACCATTCAGAACCGACCTCCAGTTTTCACCCTCATGAACGACAACATGTGTTCACTTTGTGTGCTGAAGAGATAAAGATTTCTTTAACCTTAAGCTAATAAAACACTAAGGCGTAAAACAAACTAAAACAAGCGCTTAACCTTTAAACTCTGCCAAGACCAACTGGACCCATGAGGTACTGCTGTCCATACTGCAACTCTTCACCAAGTTTCATCAAATATTTGAATATTACACACAGGTTTGGAACTTTATGGAGAATCATTTATAGCATACAGTGAGTCAGAAATAAAATTAACTTTTACAGCCTCCTTACAGCATTATTAACATGGCAGTAAAAAAAAAAGTTTTTATGTAGGCAGCACAAAAATCATTGTTCATTTATAATAGATTCAAAACTTTAGGAATTTTTATGAACAAATTAAACAAGAATAGCAAACTTTAAAATTACTTAATTTTAGGAAAGCCTAAAAATATGAAAAAAATACTAGTTAATGTTCTAAATCATAGTTCTGCTTCAGGAATATTTCTTCCAGCAGCAACAAACTCGACAACAGTTTGTCAAAAAAATAAATATCCTCCAGCAAACGTTTGTCCACTAACACATCCCATAATACTTCAGATTTGTTCCCTTCAACACACAATAGAAACCACCTACTTTCAGTGACACACACATGCAAATTCTCACGATCATGTAGAAAACACACACACACACACACACACACACACACACACCTGCCCCACCGGGGTTCCCCACAGCGAAGTGAATTCCAATCAGGCAGGAAGCAGGACAGCTATTTCAAGGGACAAAGGACAGGGAGACATGAGGAGGGGCAAGGAGAGGTGAGGGAACAAAGGGCTCTGGTAGCACCCAGGGGAGAAGAACCGGAGCAGCTGACGTCAGTGTGTGTGTGTGTGTGTGTGTGTGTGTGTGATGGTGGGGGGTGATGGGAGTGTGTGAGAGAGGCTGGCAGAGTTGGTCCTCTCAGCCCCCTGGGAAGCGCTTGAGGTTTGGAGAGAACAGAGTGGGGGCCCCCAACCCACCATGTTACCAGGGGCCCCCAGCAAATCCCCACTTTACCATGGGCCCAGAGAGAAAACCTGGTGACAACAGCCACTCATTCACCATACAACATGGTTGGTGAGTGAGTAGAAAAACTCAACAGTTTGAAAATAAATCCAGATTAACAAACTCTCTAAAAGTAAATACAATTTGTCAATTAATAAATTGTCTAATAAAGTTTAAAATAACAACTTTAACATTCTTATCATTATCTTTTACACATACAATTAAAATCTACAATGAATCCCACTTCCCTTTCTGCATTTCCATTTTCTCGTACCCACTTTCCCATCATAGACACCCCCCCCCCACACACACACACACACACACACACACACACACACACACACTTCCCAGCGTTGTGCTTTTCTCTGACATTTGGCCAGACAAAAGTGAGTCACACATGAGTACCGGGTTAAAACTATTATAGGCTCTCTCCCTGTGGTATAGCCCTTTGCCGCTACTGTCTGGGACTGAAACTCTGCATGTGTGCATGGCTGCTTGCATACATGTGCGTGCACATGCCTGCACACCTAGGTGTTTTTGGTATTAGACATAAAAAGTACTGTTTGTTTCCATATTTGTCATGAAACCAAACCCTGCAGCTTTGATCAATTTAAGACACGCAGAGCCAAGGTCAAGTTCATTAACACCAAAACAGATGAAAGACATAAAAACACTGATACTTTCCAAACATTCTGGCTTTTTACTAAAGCATTTTCAGATGAAGACCGCAAAGAAAGTCCACAGAGAAAAATCCACTGTTGTGAACTAAATTTTTCACCAGAAAGAAGACATGAAGTAAGCAACAAAATCAACAACATCAACAATAATAATACACTTCAGCAGTAAAACCTTCTTCATATTGTGAAACACAAGGTTCATTCATCTGTTCAGTGAAATGGTGGCACAGACCAATCTATCTTTTAGCTACCTTTCACAGAAGAGCTGGTCATGTCCCACACAGACATGAGCTTTCTATGATGAAGACGTGGAGCAGAGCTCAGCTGCTTTTACGTGTTGCTCAATGAATTAAATGTGTGATGCGCATCTTTATGTAATAACGTTCTCAAAACATTTTTTTTTCATGTTCAGCAAGAAAACCAAGAATTTCACAAATTTCACTATTGCCCCAATTTTTCTTTGTTAAGAATATATCACTAGTAAAAAAAAAATGAAATTGATTGGCACTATGTTATTTTACCTTTGAAATCCCATAGCTACGTGGTCACAGAAAGCTGCAATTTTTAAACTAAATGTAAAGTTGCTGTGCATCATCCTCGATCATAAACTTGTTGTTTAATCCTGTAACCAGGTGATCATACAGACCATATACCATCATTTCATCACATTATTGAGCTGCGGCGCTGGCTTACCTTTTCACATCGACCATTTCAACTCTTTTACTACCTCACGTCGCACCACAAAGGCACATCAGGGGTGGGTGGTCTCAACCTCCCTCGCCACCTTGGTTTATCAGAAATCACACAAGGCCAGAAAGTGTCTAAGTCATGGCCTGAGGTGTCTTGTGAAATAGGCCACAGTGGCAGAAGCATGATTATATGGTGTTTGACTTAACTTGTTTCTTTATTCATTCAGCACTTGGAGGATTTAGGAGGCAGTGAAATGGCAGTAAAGCTCAGTCCATCTGTAAGAGCTACCGCTGACCTTTCATAAATCACTAATGGAGCCGTCCAAGTACTACAGAGATGTGAGTTTTGAAGAAAGCTTTGAGAAACCAAAAGAGCTACAGAAAGTGCTACAGGAAATCATTCTTGCCACTTGCAATTTCACTTTATAACAGCTGATCTCTGAGTAATAGACAAACACCAGTAAACCTATATCTCAGTTCAACTACTGTAAAAATCTCATTGTTACTTATGTCCTAAAATAAAGGTAAGTACTAAAAAGAAACAGAGGAAAACCAGTTGCTCAGCTGTCTTTATCAGCTGTGTCAAGGCCTGCCATTTCATGAGCAGTTTAATGATGACTGCCAAATGCTGACACATCAAGATAGCATTACACCCACAGAATCACTTGCTTGAACCAGTTAAAGGCAGTTTTTTGGCGGCACCTAGTAATATTACTGATATCACGATTAGTGGGCACTCCAGCCCTGTGTCAGGCAGAGCCTCAGATTTATATGAGTTGATGATTCCTTTGTTCTGGGCTTTCTCTCTGCTCCATTCATAAGATTTTGTAGACAGAAGTCCCAGCACTGGCTTTGTACTAAATTTCTGCCTCATTAGAATAAATAGTTCGGACCGTATGTCACCTATGCATCGGACCATATGTCAACTCTGCATCGAACCGTATGTCACCTCTGCATCGGACCGTATGTCACCTCTGCATCGGACCTTATGTCACCTCTGCATCGGACCGTATGTCATTGTTGCATCGAACCGTATGTCACCTCTGCATCGGACCTCATGTCACCTCTGCATCGGACCTTATGTCACCTCTGCATCGAACCGTATGTCACCTCTGCATCGGAC
>NC_051440.1:27923903-27928687 GCF_001649575.2 Kryptolebias marmoratus | reverse complement strand
GGATCGTATGTCACCTCTGCATCGGACCGTATGTCACCTCTGCATCGGACCGTATGTCACCTCTGCATCGGACCGTATGTCACCTCTGCATCGGACCTTATGTCACCTCTGCATTGGACCGTATGTTACCTCTGCATCGGACCCTATGTCACCTGTCAACTGTTACGGTTAAGGTAACCATCTCAACATGTGAAATCACACTTGCGCACCACAGACAGCTGCAGTCAGTAGTTGTGGTGTACATGCACACGTTGATCAACAACAGTAAAAATGGAGGATAGCAGGGTGCTGTTTATGTTACTGACCCCTGGTAACAGCAACCCGACCTCAATGTCCGTTAAAACAAATGTCTGTGTATTCACCATTTTGAATTTAACTATTTTCATGCTCGAGAGACTGGTGTCCGTGGACATGTGCATGTTCGCACCAGCTAGTGACTTGGCATTGAAACAAAAGCAGATTCAATAGACACAGGATTACCATGTAAACGTGTAACTTTTTCCCAGTCAACATTGGAATATCTCTAACATTTCCAGGAGACTGGTCACATGTAAACTGGGCCTGAGAGAGTTGGAGCAAACCAGAAGGATGGAAACAAAAATGAGCTGGTTTTGGGCCAGTTGCCACAAAGTGAGTGTGAGTGTGCATGTGTCGTGGGAGGGCACAGTGGGGGGTGAGGGGGGCATGGAGAAAGGGATCAGAGCTTTGGGGCCAGCTCCACAGGGAACAGAGTTGATGGGGGAGAAAGTGGAAGGCTGTGGGGGAAGGGAAAATGAGGGTGAAAGGAAGAGATGTGGTCAGTTTGGAGTATGAGGGCTCAGCAGGGAGTGGGGGACTGTGTGTGCTGAGAGAGGTGGGGGAAAAGGGAGGTGTGTAAAATGGAGGGAAGAGAAACTGCCACTTCAGAAGTTAGAAGAAAGGAGACGATGGAAACAGGGGGGAGGAAACATGAAAACAGGTCCCAGGTGCCAGCAGGGCAGGGAGGAAAAAAAGAGACAAGAAAGGGGGTGGGAGAACTTCTGGGGGTCCTGGTTGTTGGCAGGGGTACAGGAATCCAAGGTAATGGCCTGTTTTTCATTATTAGGACACCCCCCACATATAGACACATATGAAGGGGCCCCACAAGGCCCCATGACAACTTAATTCTGACCTATCCACACATACATACATGGAACCATACAGATGTTTAACAGGAGCACAGATCTCTACACTGAGGGACGTCTACATGATGCTGTTTTTTGCTGTGGTTCAGCTGTTTGTAGACACGACAACAGTGCTTGTTTTTCTGAAACCAAAGCTTTCTGAACCCAGGTCTCATGGGCAGTTTGCACAAAGCTGTTTTTCAGTAAAACTGTCACATTTATGTTGCAGTTTGGCCATTCAATAGC
This sequence comes from Kryptolebias marmoratus, assembly GCF_001649575.2. Lineage (NCBI taxonomy): Eukaryota > Metazoa > Chordata > Actinopteri > Cyprinodontiformes > Rivulidae > Kryptolebias > Kryptolebias marmoratus. Next base: position 27,927,299 of record NC_051440.1, on the reverse strand, counting down.
AACAGCTGGATTCTCTGACACTGAAAGTTTTTGAACCCATGTCTCAGGCCCTGTTTATACTAAAATGATCTCTGTTTGGGTTTTTCTGTTTATTTTGGCAAATCAACAAGAAAAAAACACATTTACATGGATACAGCTGTGCTCATTGAATCTGCTGTAGTTTCTATGCCAGGCGGGGTTGCCAGATATCGTACTGTCGATTTAAAATAATTGTATTTTGACCCAAGCTATCATATGTGCTGAGTGGGGGGCACCTTCTCGTAGGGGGAAGGTTGTAAGATTAGCTGTGTGTTGTGATTGGTGAACGTGTGCAGAAAAGGAGGGGACTTGATCCTAAAACTATGTTTTAAAAGGGGTAATTATTGTATATCTAGATATCGGGACAGCGGCAGTAATCGGGTCCAAACCTGACTGGTAGCAGGTCGGGACAGCGAGAATCAGCAGGTCCAAACCCAAAAATGCCTCTTTCACACGGACCCTAATTCAGAAGTCCGGCTCTACTCCACTCTACTCGGCTCGGCTCGATAAAGAATGCATCGCATTTACACCGGCCAGTTTGGTCTGTAGCAGAGGAACGCCTCTTCGTGTTGCAGGGGGCGGGGCCGCGGCGCGGGGGGTGCGCTACCGAAACTTAGCGTAAGATGTGTAAACAACGAAAGCGCTATGGACAACGTTGGCCCTGTGTTGTTGCTGTTTTTTAAACTTATGGGGATTTTCCTGAAACTTCAGGAAGAGAGGCGCAGAGGAAGAAATGCTCTGGATGCCGCCATTGTTGCGAGGAGTAGGACAGCTGTTATCCGCCGGAGATTCTAACGCTGTTGTTTATATTCCTACCTTCGCTCTTTATGCTTGCATCTGGTCACACCCACGACCAATGAATGAACAGGAGCTAAGCTTGCTCCGCCCACGAAGCAGGGCCGGCCCGGCTGGCCCGACTCCAAAGCAGGGACCAAAAAACAGTTCAGTTCTTGTATTCAGATTGTGTCTTTTCTTGTCTTCATGTTTTGTCTTGTCTCTGTCCCTCAGCCATCATTCACTTCTCTTCAGTCAGCTCTTGTTTACCTGCCACACCCATCTCCACCTGCTCTCATGATTTTCACTCATTAATTGCCCTCTGCTGTTTTAAACCCGGTCATCTCCTCCATTCACTTGCTGGTTCACTGCTCTGTTAGTGTTTGTCCGCTCGTGTCTTGCTTGTCTTGTTCCAACCTTGTTTCTGGATTTTGTTATGTTTAGTTTCTGCTGCCACATCAGCTTTTGTTTTGATCATCTTTTCTTTTAATAAATTAGTTTCCTTTTTGAATGATGAGTCTGCGCTCTGGGTTTGCTTCCTTTCTCCACACCATGACAGTAGATTCTTGTTTTATGGGTTTAAAGGAGTTTTTGAAAGATTTACATTAACATGTGCATTAAACAAGATTACTTAAGTCTGTCATTAAGGCAAAAACTAAATGTCAATTTAGAATAAAAGTGATTCTGTTCTTGAATTAAATCATTTAACTTTTTATTTTTTACCAAATTTTGAAACATGCCTGCGCTTGTGGCAAAAGCATCTATCTTCCATGATTATGATTAACACCTAAAATTGATCACATTCAAGACTTATCTCACAGCAAGAACAGAATTTTTCTCATCTTCTTTAAATCTAAACAGTGTAAAAGAGGAGACTAATTTTATTTATTCACAGATATGTAAATGAGATTTTCTATAAGTTGCAGTGTAAATATTTATTCAATGCACACAATCACACAGAGAAAATCCCTTTGGCTGATGGAGATCCAAGTTATACCAGTTTCAGTATATATATATATATATATGAAAACCTGCAGTGAATGATAGATTTAACGTTACACATAAATATTTACTCTGAAAATCTCCTCTCGGCTACACAAGGACACAAAGAAAAAGGAGATGAAAGAAAAAAAGGTGGCAACAAGAAAGTTGCATTTTTAATTGAGTGTTTCTTTTCCTCTGAGCAAGAAAGGACTGAATAAAAGGAGGTTAGCTGGTGCCAACACACACACAGACACACACACAGTTTCTGGAGGCCTTTGGCAAATTCTTCTGTTTCACTCTTGCATTAAGTAAAAAAGAGGAGAGTCAAAGTAGGAGGGGAAGGATGAAGAAGAGGTGGAGGAGGAGGGAAAGGAAAGGAAGAAAACATCCCCGCAGAGTCTTTCTGCCATCCTGGAGCGAGCGCAGGCCCCTGCAGCGCCGCCTGTGTAATTTCCAGTGCCAGTGAATACAGGTATTAATAAAAGCCCCATGGGGAAGAGCACACAATATAACCCTACATTTTCAGGCATTATGAAAGGATGCCCCCAGGGGTCCTTGGGCTCAAATTTCTGGGATGCAGGCTTTTTAAAAAAGAAGAAAAAAAAAAAGATGCCCTCGGGGGAGAACCCCGCAGTAGAAATCTGCTGAATTCAAAGCATTTTCAGAGTCCTGGTGGGAGCCATTACTCCCATCGGAGGGAGAACTTTTTTTACCTCTCTTCTCCCCTTCCCTCTTTTTTTTTAACCAAACATGTGTTGCTGACATGTTGACAGATTGCTCAGTGAGGTGTTTAGGTGCATGCACAAAGCATGTCTGTGGAGACATGAGCTCCATCCCTCCCTCCTTTGCTCCCAAGTTCCATCCATTCCTCCCTCCAACTGCAAACCTCTCAGCACGCTCAAAACTGTGCCCATCCATATTTCATAAAGAGAAAGTAGGCTGAAAGAGAGAGAGGATGGAAAGAGTTTACTAAAGAAGTGGAAAAAGCAGGGAGAGACGGGAAGAAAAAAGGACGATAAAGAGAGACAAAGCGGGATCAAGGGAGAGGAACAGGAGGAAGAAAGGACACATAAGGAGAAATAGAGCGATGGAGAGAACTCTGCAGTGAAAAATGAACCCTGTGATGAAAAATGACTTCACAACAACCCTTCACCATCGCACCACCCTCTTCTTCTCTGCATGTAGTACTCCCACCTCCTTCCCCTCTTCTTCTGCTGCTGCCCCCCCCCCCCTGGTGCCGGGCTCCTGCTTTCTCCCTGGAAAACCTGAGCAGCAGCCAGCTGTGTGTGTGTGTGTGTGTGTGCGCACACACTTGTATGTATGCCAAAAGCTTAGCGCAGGAATCTTCAGGCCACCCCTGGGTACAGACACACACAGGGAGGGGAGGGAGCTGGGAGGTAGGGGAGAGAGAGGAACATGGTGAAGAAGAGCGCAAATAAAGGAGAGCAAAAGGAGGTTAGCAGAAAAAAAGATGAACCGTGACAGAGAATGATGTTTGTTTTGTCAGTCACCAGCAGCTACTAATCAAGATACACTTAATGTAGAGGCAGCGTGCACGAGGCGCTGTGTGACTCTGTAGAACCAGTTAATGTAGAGGCAGCGTGCACGAGGCGCTGTGTG
>NC_051440.1:27910262-27921438 GCF_001649575.2 Kryptolebias marmoratus | reverse complement strand
TGTGACTCTGTAGAACCAGTTAATGTAGAGGCAGCGTGCACGAGGCGCTGTGTGACTCTGTAGAACCAGTTAATGTAGAGGAAGCGTGCACGAGGCGCCGTGTGATTCTGTTTCAGATTACACCCCTCCTACCTCTGCCTCTCTGAAAGAAAGTGATCTGTGGTTTTAATAAGAGTCGTGGCCTCTCAGGGCTCAGCTGCTATCTTGACGACAGACACAGCAAGGTGTGCGTGTGTGTGTGTGTGTGTGTGCGTGTGTGTGTGTGTGTGTCGGGTGTTTTCGGCAGGTTGTGACAGACGGTGAAAGTTTAGCAGAGGGGGAACGTCCCAAAGGAGGCAGAACCAGTCACCCAAAGGTCCCCTTCCAAACAGAGACAATCGTCCTCTCTGCACATCTTCAGGCTTTCCTTCCTCTCTTTCTTTGTCTCCTGCTTCCTCTGGTAGGGGGGGAGGGGGGGAGATTAATACAGACCTCACAAAATTCTTTTGGACAAAATCAGACTCTCCCTGCACAGAATACATCACTCTCTGTCCACACCACCTTACCATGTAAGAGTCCAGTTAATGACTTGCTGTTCGTCACTGACAGTGCCAGTTTACACACACACACACACACACACACACACACACACACACCTGGACTGACAGCTCCCTTCTTTACTGGGTCCTTACCTCTTCTTCTCTTCTTTGCTCTCCAGTGGTTTCTACTGGCATCTTTAACAATCTCTTGCTCTCTCACACTTCTCATTCACACCTTGAGTGTTGACACTGTTAACATATTGTGTGTGTGCGTGTCTGTGTGTGTACTTGGCAACAGATATAGACAAGAAAACGGCCAGCAGCTACATAAACACAGAACCTTTAAAGCTGTTTTAATCTTCAAATGCCTCAAATTGACCCAACCTTGGAGTGCTGGAAGTGCTCAGATACTCTGACAGTTTTTGGGTTTTCCTTACGGGATGTGTTCATGTGGCAAAGCAGGGTCAGAGAACGTTCTTCATTTGATCTGCAGGAGGGTTTTCTCTGCTCCTCCTCTCCTCGGGGAGCCTCTGCTCCACATTCTGACTCCTACTGAGACCCATCAACACTCCCCTGACTCACACTCTCTCACATATCCTGAGCACACAATCCAGGCCCAAAGGTCTAAAAAGGAGCTAACATGCAACACGAATTGCACCCAGTCTGACGTTCACCCCATCAAGAGCTGAACTCAGATGATACCACGAGGAGTTTACAGCACAGATTTGTAACCTTTAGAAAGAGGCCATTTTGACTTAATAAAACTGAGGATTCAAACATTCCACTGAAATGAGATCCCAGCCACAGGATAATCAGATATTCTCCTCGCAGAGAGACAAAACAACACATTCGGGCAATTACATGATCTCCCACCTTTCAAGGCAGCAAGTGATAAAGACTTCATTCACTGTTGTAGCGAACGACAGTGATGGCTAACTGCTTTTGAAAGTTTTTACTTAATTTCTGGCAGCTCAACTTTCAGAGTTTTATTTATTTTTTGCTACAGCAGTCAGGGTTTAAAATCAGGCAGAATTTTTTATATTTTATCAGGTTTTCAGTGAAGCTCCCATGTCTACTAAGTAGATAGTAGGTTATTATTTTCTATTTTATACCCTCATTTATTTCCTTTATTTGGAATAACTTTAGGATTGTCATGGATAAAAAAAAAACTTCCCAGGTGTGGTTAAAATGACTATTTTCACACAAATGCTTTTAGTTTATCAAACAGACATATGTGTGACAAAGTATTTAGGTTTTCTTTCTGTTTTCCTTTTTTTATTTGTTTGTTTTCATATCTCATATATTCTGGGTCTCCCAGTGAAACTAATGAGCTTAATAATGTGGAGACTAATTATAGTCCCTGAGGTTTAGATTTAGTCATCAAAGATGTTCATTTTGTCCTCTTAAGATTCAAATTTAAAATGTTGGTTGTCACTCATTTAATTTAAGATGTTTTGCTTTTTATTTGAGGACATTTAGTGCTGGACAAAGATTGTCCAAGGTCCTTTTAGGGCCTTGGGTTGTAGTTTACCCTCATGATTAATTTAGAGAATAAGGTAGCACAAGAAACAATAAAATAAAAATACTATAAGACTTGTGCTATTAAGTCCCTGATAAAGAAATTAACACCAAATTAAGTTTTCTTCCTGATTAACACTGTAAGACAGATGTTTATGTCTAATTAGATATAACAACATGAGGTGACTGTCGTGTCACACATATCCTTATTATGTTAAGACACTTTAGTCACACGCTGGATTAAAGCTGCAGAATAACAACACACAGCCAGCTGAGCTGAGGCTCATGCACATTAATGTGGGATTACATGAACCAGATGTGTGAGCTCTGTGGGTTTGAGCGTGTTTGAGTGGCTGTGCTCACGTTTATGTGTCACTGATCTGCACCACCATTTGTCTCTGTGTGTGTTTGTCCAATTTCCACTCAAATTAATGGAGCCTCTTTACAGGCCTTCTGCTGGAGTGGCACTGAATTACTTGGTGCTTCACTCTCGCACCTGGGACCCATTCAGTGTTACAGCAGCAGCAGCTAGCTGCTAACCTGGGACACATTTACTCCAACTGTATAGTTAACACTACAGAAACCAGCTCTTTCCCAGCACAGAAACACAAGTCTAACAACAGATCTCTGATCAATCTAACAATAAAACCATCTACAGACATTTACAGAGGCATCAAACTGTACAGACTGAAGCTTTCCTTTATTTGCCACACAAGACACCCTCTTTTCTTCTTCTGGTGTCAGAATTATTTATTGTCTATTTCCACAATGTCAGCTTTTAAAACAAACAAATAAAAACTGAATTTACATGTTTATTTTTCTCTAGTAGAAACATTCTGCTGTGGCTGATTTTCCATCCTGCAGAAACAGCTCCAAGCTTTGACTGCGTGTAAATGAGTGTTTCATGTGTTGTGGTGTTTAAAAGGCGAAAAATTGTTTTTTCTGAATCTTTAAAGAAACAAAAGGAAACAAAGTTTTCCTCAAAGGCTAGGAGGATTTTAAAGATCAGCTTGTTTGAGACTGAATGCTGTTCTGTGTCAAAAGTCAATAAAATAAGTTATTTTAGTTCTAAATACATCCGAGCCAACATCATGAGTTTCAGAGTCACAGTTTGGTTTATCTTCAGTCAATCAGGAAAAAAGATTCTCTCCAGATTTGGCACAAAAAACTGTTTCCTCACTTTTTTAAAATTGCAAGACTGAAATAAGCACTAAATTCTATGTTAAAAGCATGTAAACAAAACTGATGGTGGTGTTAAGGTTATAAAATAGCGTTCACATGAACCACTGTAAAATTGTTATTAAAGTTAAAAACACAACCCGGTTATTATTTTTGACTGTCCAAAGCCTACAGCTGAGGTGAGTCTGTCATTTAACTGAATCCAGTTTATGTGAAAAAGGTCTACAGCAGTGATTCTCAAAGGTCGCAGACGTTCGGATTGTTCTGTCAGCCTTACGGGTAATGCTTGACTAAGTAACTGAATAGTTTCCGTCACCATCTGCCTCGACCCCAGCTGGTCGAAGCAGGTGTGAGCAAACTTCTCCAGCTGTCTCAAGTTTGAAGGGTTCCTTCTCCAGATGTTTCAGCTCCTTCCACAGATGTTCAACAGGATTTAGATCAGTGCTCAGAATAGTCCAATATTTGGTTCTGAGCCGTTCTTGGTGTTTTTAGCTGTGTGTTTTGGCTCGTTATCCTGTTGGAGGGTCCATGACCTGCGACTAAAACCAAGCTTTCTGACACTGAACAACACATCTGACTCCAGAAAGCCTTGATAGTCTTGAGATTTCATTGGACTCTGAACAGATTTAAGACACTATGTCAGATGCAGCAAAGTGGGACCAGAACATACTTCATGTTCCTTTTTTGGGTCTGTGAACACAAAGCTGATGGGACTTGTTGCCAAAGCATTCCAGTTATGTCTCATCTGCCCAAAGGAAATTCTCCCAGACGCTTTGTGGCTCTCAATGTGAATTTTGGCGAATTTCAGTCTTGATTTGTATTATTTGGTATCCTACTCGGTCATCTTCCACTAAGTCCACTTTGTCTCAAACAGACCGATGGTGTGATCTGACACTGAGACTGTCCACAAGACTAACTGACAGCGAAAGAGGAAATTCAGGACCAATCTTCACTGGTGGACCACTGGGTCAACAAGCATTTTGCCCATTTAACAGCCTGTTATCTTAGGATGAGGGTTAACTACTGTTACCCAGTTTATTCATGTCATTTATTATGGGTTCTGTATTGTTCATGCACACCTATTCTAGTTTAATGCCAAAATGCCAGCATTTGAAATCATTACTCATAAAGATAGTTTATCAAGTAAATGATAAATCTTTAATTATCTATTTTTTGATTGAGTAAAACTTTGAACCAAGAATTGATAAACTGCTCGTTTCTTCCTGAAGTTGTGGAAACTGCCATTGAGAGGTTCAGTGAATAAACACAGGAAGCTTTAAACATAAAAACCATAAGTACTCTGAGGTAGTTCTTTGACCCCATATTACATCTCAAATCAAAGTGACAGGTTGTGATTTGAGGGGGTTTCCATCCTTCCAGATGTATATCACACTCCATGATCACAATGGGTAGGGCTAGGCCAGCATCCTTTGGACCTTAATGGGGTTAGAGGTTAGTACCTGACATTTATCACATCATCGTGTAGGGTTTTCTTTTGAGCCTCACTCTTAAAAATCCATCCATCCATTTTCTTTACCCGCTTCTCTATTCCAGGTCACGGGGAGCTGGTGCCTATCCCCAGCAGTCACTGTGTGAGAGGCGGGGGACACCCTGGACAGGTCGCAAGTCCATCGCAGGGCCACATAGAGACAAACGGGACAAACAACCATTCACACTCTCACTCACACCTAGGGACAATTTTAGAGTCATCAATTAACCTAACATGCTTGTTTTTGGTCTGTGGGAGGAAACCAGAGTACCCGGAGTAAACCCACGTGAGCACAGGGAGAACATGCAAACTCCACCCAGAAAGGCCCCAGGCCGGGAAGCGATTCTTGCTGGGAGGCAACAGCTCTAACCACTATTCCACTGTGCCACCCACTCTTAAAAATGTCAAAGGAAAATCAAAAATGAATTTCCAAACACTTCCCTTAGTTTTTTGTTGGTAAATATGTTGAAGCTCTGCTGGAATCGGATGTCGAGCCAGCAGGTGAAAGGGAGGCAGGAAGGCTTCTGATGTTCCAGAATGTCTGAAAACACTGTCTTTACCCATTCAAACAAAAGCTTTCTGCCTCTTCATCCCCATATTAACGTAAACACACACTCACACACAACAACTCAAGACTCCCTCACAGTAGCAAGAAAAAAGCAAAGAAAGTGTGTAAAGCTTATTAAGGGAATGTTTGGATTAATCTGTAGGAACCAGATGCCTCTGTCAGGTTCCTTTCAGCCACTTCATTAATTACAGCCGGTCTAATAACAGCTTTGTGTGTGTCCCACTGGAACGTACGAGTATCACTGATTGCAATAGCCGTAGGTATTCAAAAACAGGGGAGGGTCTGTGTCACCCAGGAAACTGTAAGGCTGGTGATTCAACATGATGCCATTTGAGTGTCTAATTCAAAGCAGATCTTCCTTTTTAGTTTTTGTTCACAGATCGACTGAATGATAAGAACTTCATTAAGATGTATAAGAACTACTCTGCCATTCACAACATCTGAAGGGACACTGAACTGTTCAGTACCTTTGGCTGTATAAACAGAAGGAAATACAACAACAGAATAAAAAACATACCAGCTGGGCAGTGGTTGGTTCTGTGTTCAGTAAGCTCAGCCAGACAGTCAAAATCCTGCTGACAGTTGTCACAGGTGAAGATGGACTCGTCATCCAGGTCATCATCATGATCTCTGTCATCATGTTCATCTCCATCATCTTGCTCTCCATCCTCAGCACATGCTCCCTGGTCATCTTTAGGCACTGCCTCTCTCTCAGGTGCAGGGACTTCTAAAAAAATACACAAGAATGTATTTTATATTATCAACTGAAGCCCACAAGACAATAATATCAAGCAGTACTGCAGGTCTTCTTCTCTGAAACACAGCTTTGCATCAAAAATAAAGATACCAGTGACATTTACTGACTTCTTATTGATTAAATGTAAAAGATATTAGCTGTATATATGGTGTGTTTCATCAGATATATTCATCCAAAGATAAGGTAATCCACCCATCATTGGTAATTATACAGTGTTGGGATTATCACCTTAGGCTTTGACATGTGTGTGAATGTGTGTGTCCTGCTAACAGTGTGAGAGGAGACCAGCGGAGGGCTGAGGTGGCCCAATCCTCTCCGCTCCATTGTGTCTCCATTTTTACACCTTATTATCACATTATAAACGCCAAAGATCCAAAAGGGCTGACAATGAGGAGAACGAAAGTAGAGGGTTTTACAATAAAGTGGTTCTTTATAATACAAAACATGTTTTTTTATAAAACCTATGCATTTTATGCACTCTCATATCAGTTATCTGATCTGCTTCTCCCTCTTCTAGCCTTTTTTTAGTTTACCGTGATGTTCTGTGATTCTGGGTAAAGGTGAGAAATTTTCCCCTAAAACATTTTAAATAGATGCCTCCTGCTCAGTAATAACCTCTACAAATCCTAACCCTCGGGTGTACATTACATAATTAAAAAACAACTATCCAGAACCAGCTCAATGGCTCAGGGAAGTTCTCGGACTGGTTCTGCAGGGGTCCTGATAGAGACCTGAGGGGGATAAAATGAAGTAGAAGCTGGACTGAGGTTTCTGATATGGTCTGTTTCACAGCCGCCTCTCTCCCTTCTCTCTCCTGGGGGCTCCTGTGCAGAGTGGACCACATTTTTGTGGTACACCTGAATCAGGCTCTGGTCTGGACCTGGAAATATCCCCAAAGTGCACCTGCATGTCCCTGACTGACTCCATCCAACAGTGAGGGGTCCGGCTTTAAGGACTCAACAAATTTTGGAGAAAGTACAAGTTTTGGAGGTCTAGTCTGAGGCCTGCTGGGGACTCACAGCCCTGTAGTATGGTCCCATGGTCCAGCCCTGGTCTTAAAATAAAATATACAGACACAATCTTGATGACAGACCCTGCAGTCATTCTTCTAATGATCATTTCCTATCAGGTAGATTTTTGGTTTCATTACGTCAGTGTGACTAAATAAAACAAGTGACTTTGTTTTGCATAAACAAACAAAAAAAATGATTGTGGTAAATTGTAGGAAGTTTGGTTAAATTCTGTTTGTTTTTAGCTAAGTATCCTCAGACACTAGGGATGCACCAATAAGTTGTTTTTTTTTCAAACTGAGTACAAGTACTTACATTTGAGTACTTGCCAAAATTAAGTACCAATATGAGCACTAAAAGAGAGGCATGATGAGAAATAAAGAAAAAAAACACAACAGTAAAATAAAGTAAATATTAATTTGTTTTATATTTATTGTGTACTATAAAGCAGTGGCAGCTCCTGATAAATTTCTGTTGTGATGAAAACAAATATCATCATGTTTGGAAATAACTAAAGAAAGATTTATTTTAAAGAAACAGAAAATAAAAAGCTAATGTGGCAGCAACTAAAACTATATAACAAAAACTTACAGAAATCCTGAATTACAAGAACACGATGGGACGAGACACAAGGATAACCAGACAGCACATAAGAGTGATAATGACCCAGTGAGTAAGTGTGGAAAATGACTGTTTTTAAAGGCAGATGGTGGTTGCTAAATGAATACAGGTGACTGGTTACAAACAAGGGACAGGTGTGGGTGGTTGAGGCAGACTGATAGGCCTGCTGAATGATGGCAAGAACACAAAGGACACAAAAAACAAAAACTATACAAAGACTTTTATCATGTAAAACTAAACAACAAATAAAACAGAACTATAGAAACATGAAACAATAAACCCGATACAAAAGCAAACCCAAAGAAACCCAAATCCTGACATATACAGTATGTTACAGACAAAACAAAAAAATTCACAAAGTTTTAAACGATAAACTATGGATGAAACATCAGCTCAATCTTAAAAAGTCAAAGGGGACAGTTCACAGAAACACAACTGTTAGGATGGATGGCAGCATCCCTTATGGAGACTAACATGGGGAAAATTTACATCATTTTCTTATGTAACCAAATACCCCCCAACTCAATTTTTTTTGCAAGTTTCAAAGGTTTTATATACCATGCTTGGCAGCACGGTATATAAAAGAAGAAGGGAGCCAAGGAGCCACGGTCAAGAACTGAGTCCGTGGACAAGGCCCTAAAAACTCCTGAAGAGCATGATTGTTGAAATGCTTTTCTGCTATTAAAATACTAGATTCTGCAACTTTTAATACCCTATCAGGGACCATTCTGGCAGCATTTTTGGTACACTTGGGACATTTGTGTTACATTCTAAGTATACTTGAAATCCATTCCAAGCGATGGGAAACCGCAGTATTAAGCTTCATGTTCAAACAGACCCACAATGTCGACAGCAATGTGTTGAACTGGAACCTCTGGAAACTTGACAAGTTGTAATGGTGCAGGTGAAACACTAGTGGTTTTGTAACGTCTGACAGATGGTGCATGAGGACAGAACTGTGTAGATCAAATGGTCACCAGTAAAACTCTCTTCAGTGTTGTTTAATGTGAACCACGCCCTGCTGTCCTCCATGAGCCAGGTGCACAACTTTTTCTCCCACACTTGAGAACTATGTGATGTTTTCCTCTGAATATGAGTGGTGTCTCTGTAGCCAATTCATGACACACAAGGAAGCAGGGTTTGACTTCCTCTGGAAGGAACTTCTTCACTTTAGGCCATCCTGAGCAAATGATGTGTCGCAGCTGTAAGTTCAGGGCAGTCTTCACATCCAGCTTTAAAATCAGCAACTGACAGCAAAGTTTTTATTTTAAAGTATTTCATGTGTATTTATTACATATTCAATCATGTTGATTTAATATAAAACCACATGCAGTAACCTGCTTCTGGCTGGTGGGGGTGCCTGTGAGTTGATGGCCAGATTCTTCTTCTGCTGTTTTTGGACCAAAATATAGCTGATAAAAATGAGTGAATCATGTCTTTATGTTTTGGTCTGACTGATAAAATGAAAGATTCAATTTTTTTTTAAGTTTTAAAATTTCTCAAACTGGGCTATGAATCAAAAAACATGAAGTGATTTTGATCAAACTACATTAAAACAGAGTTTTTAACCCCTAACTTCCCAGGAAGGTGATTCCTGACCAGCAGTGCTCGCACACCTTGAGGTAAATGTTTTTTCATTACTTAATATGAGACTTCAAATGAAATAACACAGTTCTGGCATGAATACAATAAGACCCGTGCACACAGACTCCTGCAGAGACTCGCTCTGTTTGAATGGAAAATACTTAAAATTGTGCACAGATCTGAAAACCAAAACTTATTTGAGGACTGTCCTGAAAAACCTGGTAAAGTGACACATTTAGATTTTTTGGGTGGTATTAAGAAATGCCATTACACCTTTTACAATTACTTGGTCTTTTAGCGTTAACTTCTCAGATGAAACCGGACAGCTGTACTCGTTTCCAAAAGCGCCCAGTGGTGAGCGATTAATGCTCAAATATTCCCTCTTCTGCTCAGTGACAAGACTGTAGCCAATTCCTCTTGTTGTTTGCAAACTTTTAGAACTCTTGTGTCACGTTGGTTTTTCTTTTTTAGATGTTTTATCAAAATGCGTGTGTTCAAAGAGCTAGATTTTGTCTCGTTTTGACAGGTTTTGCAGAGCCAAATTTGCACCCTGCCTTGATGATTTGAAATATAGTAAATTGGTATCGGTACACTTTGGAGTATTAGTATTGGTACACACACAATATTGAAACAGATACTGGTATTTTTATCAATGCATAGACACTTCCACAAAGGATCTTTCTTAAACGAAACCAGGCACATGATGACTCACAAAGTGGTCCTATAGTTTTCCATATTTCTAAATCAAAATACTAAATAAGAAAAACTAAACTTGCATGTTCAAGATAATACAAATGAGGCAGAATGTAGTGAAACACTGAAGCTCGGTTTCAGTCTGATTTTATTTGAGTAGTAGTAAGTTGGGAGGGAGGGATTCTGGGAGGTGGGGAATGAGGGAGTGAGGTGAGGAGGAGGAGGGGAGGGCAGTGAAGAAGGATGGATGAAGGCTTGAAGAAGCTGAGAGGGAGGGTGTTGGCCATCTGTCCAGTGGTGAGAGCACCGTCTGGCCAGGGAGAGAAAGAAGCCCCGACTGACAAAAACACATGCACACTCGTGCATGCTTAGATACACACCGAGGGACTAAGTGTGCATGCACACACACATTATTGTGTGCACACACACAAAGACACACAGATGTAAATAGAGAGATGTACTGTTTGACAGAACAGTAATTAAAACTACTATTTCTGTAATTTAAAAAACTAACGTGATTATTTACCTGCAACAACCTCTGTGAAATTAATGAAGTCATCTTTGTAAAAATAAAGCAATAAAATATGTGAACTGGTAAATTTCTCTTATTTTTCTACATTTTGTGTTGCAAAGCATCACAAGCCCTGATGCCAGAGGTGAGGGCAGCGCCAGCACCATCGCATGCCAACACAACCTGCTGTCATGGCAACAGAGGGAAGAGACCGATGAAAGCTCTCCATCTTACCCTCCTGTGTACCAAACTCTCCCTTCTTTTCTCTGTTTTTAATCCATTCATCCCTTCATTTGGTCTTCATCCTTCCGGTCACCACACAGAGAGCTGAATACATGAATCAGAGTCAGGACAGAGCTCGGTACAGAACCCTGCTGCACACCTACCTCAGTGTGCACAGGGACACTATAACTACAGGTGCTTTTATGGAACTCAGAGAAAAGTCAGGGGGCTCTAAGGATTACAGAATGTCCAAAGTGTCTGCTGTGGTTCCTTTTCACAAACAGACCTCCTGATCAGCTACAGTGACACTGGTTGGCACTTTGAGTTTTTTTTTCTTTCAGGTGACCCCTTCCAAGTCTAACCCTAAGTCCTTATTCACACCTGACACCAAGGCCCCGTTCAAATATAACACCCAGGCCCCATTCAAGCCTGACACCAAGTCCCCATTTACACCTGACACTAAGTCCCCATTCACACCTGACACCAAGTCCCCATTCACACCTGAC
>NC_051440.1:27897811-27899311 GCF_001649575.2 Kryptolebias marmoratus | reverse complement strand
ACCTGACACCAAGTCCCCATTTACACCTGACACCAAGTCCCCATTTACACCTGACACCAAGTCCCCATTTACACCTGACACCAAGTCCCCGATCAAACTTGACACCCCAAAGCCCCTTTTAGACTTGACAGCAAGTTCTCATTCACACCTGACACCAAGGCCCCATTCAGACCTGAAACCAAGTCCCCTTTCACACTTGACGAAGGCCCTGTTCACACCTGACACTAATGCCCCTTTTACACGGGCTCTAATTTAGAAGTCCTGCTCTACTTTACTCTACTCTGCTCAGCTCGATAAAGAATGCCACGGTTGTTGCGCGGAGTAGGACAGCTGTTATCCACCGGAGATTTCAGGCTTTACAGGCCTTCAGCTGGGGGACAGACGGCAGAAACGTTGCAGGGTAAGCTAACGCTGTTGTTTATATTCCTACCTTCGCTCTTTATGCTTGCGTCTGGTCACACCCACGACCAATGAGTGAACAGGAGCTAAGCTTGCGCCGCCCATGAAGCAGGGCCGGCCCGGCTGGCCCTACTCCGAAGCAGGGACCAAGAAAGCAGGGACCGGCCCCGGAAAAATGCCGGTGGAAACGTGCGCAAAGCAAGCAGAGTAGAGTGGAGCTGGGACCTTTAGAGCCGGTGTAAAAGGGGCATAAGTCTGTGTTCAAACCTGACACCAAATCCTTGCTCAAGATGTTCATTGTATTTAGTAGAAATCAGAACTTCAGCTATCACTCCCATAGGTGCTCAGTGTGTCCTTTGTGTTAGTTTGTATGTGTGTATATGTGTGTTTGTGTGTGTGTACTGATTGAATAGAATGACAGAGGCTGTGAAAGACAGTTAGAGACCCCCTCAACTAAAATATTATCTGAGTCACAGACCGTTCCAATTCCAGGAATTTTACAAAATACACAAACACAAGTCCACACAAACACCCTGTTTTGTTATGATGTCATCCATGAATACATGCAAGATTTAAAACCTTGTACTGCTGTGTAACTACAAAAAAATATAAAGATTTCTAATTTCACAATTATAATAACAAAATTTATAACCAATCCTTGAGTCACAGAGGCCTTCAGTTTTTCATTCTAGGGAAATAATGAGGACTGAGTCACACCTGCGACACACAGTGGATGCTTAAAAATAAAATTAACTAGCTGATAGCAGAGAAAAACAGCTGCATTCTGGGTGCTTGAAGATTGATGGGAAATCTGTCTGGCTTTGCAAATAGAAAGGTTTCATACTAGTGTTGTGTGAAGCTGTTCTCCTTTTTTTAATTCAAAGTGAAAATTTGTTTATAACCTCCAAAAGGCTGCTAATTTAGGTATTGAATATCTGATCTGGAGAATAATATACAGGTGCTGGTCATAAAATTAGAATATCATGAAAAAGTAGATTGATTTCAGTAATTCCATTTAAAAAGTGAAACTTGTATATTATATTCATACATTACATACAAACTCATATATTTCAAATGTTTATTTCGTTTAATTTTGATGAT
>NC_051440.1:27893140-27896576 GCF_001649575.2 Kryptolebias marmoratus | reverse complement strand
AATCATCAAAATTAAACGAAATAAACATTTGAAATATATGAGTTTGTATGTAATGTATGAATATAATATACAAGTTTCACTTTTTAAATGGAATTACTGAAATCAATCTACTTTTTCATGATATTCTAATTTTATGACCAGCACCTGTATGTAGGACCAATAAGGACAATCAGGGTAAGTTACAGGGTAAGTTTAAAGACGAAATGAAACGTGTTTTCAAACATCAGTTAAAAGAAAAATCATAAAATATGCTTGTTGTAAAATTTTCAAAAATAAAAATGCTTATTTTCTTGTAATACTAAATAGTAAAACCAGCAGAACTAACGTGACGGTCTTCTTGTAATGCAGTGGGTGGAGCTCCACTTGGGTTGCTAGGTGAGGGGCTGGGCTTGGCTTGGGGTTGCTAGGTAACGGGGATTGTGACGCAACAATCCTGAGGTTTTTCAAACAGGTTGTTTTGCAGACACCACTGTCAAAAACGGCAGGGTGGTTTTTTTTTTGTTGTTGTTTTTTTGGGGGCTTGGACTGTTTGTAGAAGCAGTAGATACCCAAATAAAAGTACAAAAACATGCAAAAAGTGAATTTTGCATTATAGGTCCTCTTTAAAAAGATAGTTAGACTGTTTCAAATGGGGACTGTTTCTGAAATCAGAAAAAGATGAGTATTTCAGGACTGGATTTGTTCCTAATCCTTTTAAGCCTGTTGTAAAAAGTTTTTTCAGACCTGATTTGTCTCCTTCTGTCTTACATTCCACAAAATGTCATGTAAGGCAAGGCAGCTTTATTTGTATGGCATATTTCAGCAACAGGGCAGCTCAAAGTGCTTTACATAAACAATTCAAAACAATAAACCCATATAGATGTAAAATTATACACGCTCAAAGGAAGAAAATGTACAAGAACTGAAAGAGTGAAAAAGAAGCCAAAATCTAAAGAAAAACTCTGAAAAAGCTGAATTAAAATGACCTCAACTTTTAAATACTCAAAAATAAATGATGTGATAGTGAGGGTTTATTTTAGAGTGGCAGAAAATGGCGAACCACCTGAATAAGAGATACTCTCATTAGAATATCAAGTATTTTGGCAGCAGGGGTATAAAGAAAAATTAAAGAATGATCTGCTTAAACAATGGCAAAAGCTAAAAGGAACAAATGTTTTTGTCAATGAGAATCTAATAACAAATTTAATGACGCTGCAAGACAGATATGAGAAAACAAAAACAAAATGACAGAATTTCTGATCAACAAAGAAATGAAAATACCAGCGATGCCTTCAGTCTTTGAAACCAGTGAAGTTAATGCTGTAGAAGGTACACCTAAACAAGCTAGTTATTATTAAAAACACTGCTGATCTTGAACAGTATAATAGAAAACAAGGCTGAGTGATTTTTTTACTATTTGTTGGATCAATGTACAATTTAAGTGAGGTAGATGTGTGGAAGATGAAATTATGTAAAGAGAATGGTTCAATAATAAGACTTAAGGTCTTGATTTTCAAGAATACAAACCTTATGAACTAGAAAATGATAATGATCCAGAGACCCACTTTTACCAGAAATAACGTGTGAATACTATACAGAAGAACTTCACTTTAAGCAGGAGTCTTTATATTAATTTCTACCATAATAAAAATTATCTTTAGAAGTTTTAAAAACAATTTACCGTGATTGTAATTTCAGAGACATGCCTGAGTGAGGGTGGTGCAGTGGTTCGAGCCGTCGCCTCATAGCAAGATGTGTTTCTGTGAGGAAAATTATGGAATGGTCTTACCGATTAAATGAAGTATTTGGGTTTTAAAAAAACATTTTGAAAATTAAGATTTTAATGTTAAGTGACATTAATGAAAAGATAGTTATATGTGTTATTTGGACTCTCTGTTTATATTTTTGTAATTTTTTAACTAATTTCTATTCTTGTTATACTTTCACTCTCCTGTAGCATATTTCTATTAAAGAGCTAAGATGAGATGATAACATTCAAATTTGGACACATTTGCCTCTGAGTGCACACAAAAACACACAAATGTACACAGATGAGATGAACAGGTGCAGCTGGACACAACAACACAGGCCTGCTCCGTCTCCCAGGAGAATCAGTCCACCACCCCTCAGTTACCGTCTGCCTGCTCTGAGAGGGAGCGCTCAGGTATGTGTGTGTGTGTGTGTGTGTGTGTGTGTGTGTGTGTGTGTGTGTGGGGGGGGCAAAGAAGCTTATTTCCCCTCGACTCATCCCATGTCCACCTATACCCTGAGTACATGTATGTTTTCACGATGCACAACTTTAGGCCCCCTGGGAGGAAATGTGCTGAGCTACACACAAACACATCACACTGTATCACACACACACACACACACACATACACACCCATGGGATGGGATGTGGAAAGGGAGCGCAGCACCCAACACAAACGTCTGGAAACAAGATGATGAAAGAGTCATTACCGTCACGGAAGGAAATGAAAAGGACGCAAACACAAAAAGTAAAGACATTTAGACAACACAGACTAAAACAGCAAAAAAAACACACAAGTTGACTACTGAGCAGTTTGTTT
The DNA here is from genome assembly GCF_001649575.2 of Kryptolebias marmoratus. NCBI lineage: Eukaryota > Metazoa > Chordata > Actinopteri > Cyprinodontiformes > Rivulidae > Kryptolebias > Kryptolebias marmoratus. The sequence goes on along the minus strand of NC_051440.1, from coordinate 27,894,027 downwards.
GTGTTTTTGTTGTTGGTCCATATAAAACACACAAATAAGGTGCTTGAATGGTGTAGAACAGACAAAAACCAGATGCAGTGAGAACTGTAGAAAGCAGACAATAAGAGTTCACACACAGGAAGTATTTTCCTGTGGCAGCCGTAGGGAAATTAAAACTACAATATGAACCTCCAGGGAGGAGCAGTAAGAGGGTGATAGAGGACAAGAGACGGGACGGAAGACAGCAAAGAAGAGACATGAAGAAAGATAAGGAAGGGACTGATGTCTGTCTTCTTTCACAACTCTGTCCATTAAACAAATATTAGGAGTCATTCAGAAGAGCAGGGATGTTGGCATACTTACACATATAACTAAAATGTCCTGTGACGGGTGAAGACATGTCCTGTGATAGGTGTGGACATGTCAAGTGATAGGTGTGGACATGTCCTGTGATAGGTGTGGACATGTCCTGTGATAGGTGTGGACATGTCCTGTGATAGGTGAAGATGTGACCTGTGATAGGTGTGGACATGTCCTGTGATAGGTGTGGACATGTCAAGTGATAGGTGTGGACATGTCCTGTGATAGGTGTGGACATGTCCTGTGATAGGTGTGGACATGTCAAGTGATAGGTGTGGACATGTCAAGTGATAGGTGTGGACATGTCCTGTAATAGGTGTGGACATGTCAAGTGATAGGTGTGGACATGTCAAGTGATAGGTGTGGACATGTCCTGTGATAGGTGTGGACATGTCCTGTGACAGGTGTCCTGTGACAGGTGAAGACGTGTCCTGTGACAGGTGCAGACGTGTCCTGTGACAGGTGCAGGCGTGTCCTGTGACGGGTGAAGACGTGTCCTGTGACGGGTGAAGACGTGTCCTGTGACGGGTGAAGACGTGTCCTGTGAC
>NC_051440.1:27888407-27892535 GCF_001649575.2 Kryptolebias marmoratus | reverse complement strand
GGTGAAGACATGTCCTGTGACAGGTGAAGACATGTCCTGTGACAGGTGAAGACGTGTCCTGTGACAGGTGAAGATGTGTCCTGTCATAGATCTAAGTCACGTTCTCAGTGTCTGGGACAGAAACTCATAGAGGCCTCAGTTTCTGACTTTTAGTGAAGGAATGGGACAAACCTTCTCCATGACGACTTATTGACAGTTTAACTGACGACATGAACACAGGCAGAAACGTATCTGTAGCAGAACAGAGAAAAACACTGCTCAAAAGAAAGAAGAGATGATTTTCTTTCTACTTTTTCAACATAAATGAAAGGACAATAATTGGACATGTCACTTCTGTCTCATATCTGAACAGATGACTATCAGAAAAAGAGACTAATCTGTTCCTAAACTGGAGTAGGATGAGAAGAAAGAACAAGAGATGAAGAGGGCAAGTTGTTTTCCTGTCCCTTTGAGGTGCAGCATGAAGGTGGGAAGAAGGAAAGGAGGGTTGTTGAGGTTCCCTTAAGCCTGAGTGGTCTTCTAACTAGGACATAAAGGCTGGGGAGGACTGGAGTGAAGAAGGAAAAGGAGGAAGCTGGAGAAAAGGTTGACTTAATGCTATTCCCTTCAAGCCTCCCTCCAGCTTCTCTCCTGCGGGCCTTTCCAAACTCAACACAGATTTTCCAGAAAAAGCAATAGATACATGGAAAAGGCAAGAAAAAAAGAAGAGCAATGAGAAAGAAAGAATAGATGGAAGTTTCTGGTATATTTCTTAGTTGTCTCTCTCTCATTGCATCTTTGTCAACAGACTCCATGAGTGTGAAAAGAAACAATAAAGTTTTTTGTATTTAATCTGGGGACTAGGCAGAGATTCTCATTCTGCACTCATCATCTTACGCACAAACAACTCATATGTGAACAAGTGAAGAAAATTCAATGCAGAGGATAGGCGATAGACGGTAAGATTATAAAAGTGTCTGTGTAAGGGAATATGGGACAGTATGTTTTCATGGGAGGAAGAGTTTGAGATGTGTGTGTGTGTGTGTGTGTGTCATGGGAGTGAAGCTTCCTGCAGGAACTGGCACACACAGCAGTTCTAGTGAGCCACCCAGGACCAAAGTCAGCCACCCCCCGTGTATGTGAGAGAGCTTTTTTTCTTTAAAAAAACACAGATTCAGGGCTGCGTCGGGGCCCCTGGACGTGGGTTAGGAACGGTTTGAAGAAAGGCAGAGAAGGAAGAGGCGTAACACGTCACAGACACCCTAGGAGTGATACTTTCCTTTCCTCCCATCCCCGTAGAGCTTAACGAAAGACAGAGCAGGAGAGATAACTGCATATTTACCACATTCAGCAGGATCTGATTTCCCTGCAGGGATGGAGTCAGAGGAAGTCGTTAACCGATCTCTGATAGGTCAGAAACCAGAGCAGAAAACCTCCTACAGTTATTTTGGTATTTTCCTCCAAACATATGGAAAAGGTGCACTGATATTTGCTGAATGCAAATAATAAACGTGAAGAAAAAGTTAGGATCTTTAGCCCAATCCTATTTCAAACATGACCACTACGAGTTAGCATTGGCCCTGTTTTTTATGTTCATGTGTCCCAATTTGTCCCCAACAAATGGAAACTTCTCAAATTTTAATACCGACAGTAAATAAAGAGAACATCTCTCAACTCTGGACAAAAATTCCTCATGTATAATTATAAAAACAGATTACCCTTTGTTTTTCACTGAAGGGATGCCTTGTGTCAAAGGATAAAAGCCACAAAAGGTAGGGGTTAAAATATTCATCTACAAAATTGAACAACCATTTAAGATACATTTACATAAACAGAGTCCATCAGGAGATAGATTTTCAAATGGACAATATTTTCCGCTTTATTTTAACTAGTTTACCTTTCCCTCTCAAGAGTTTTAACCAGTAAATGACTGAACAATTCAATTCCAAATCAGTATACACCATAATGCACCCTGATCCTGTGTAGTCCACCTCATTTATTATAGGTCCAATCTGCAGTCCAACACCTGAAAGCAGCTGAAGGCTGTCGGACCTCCTTCGTCTTTGTGTTCAGCAAAGATCTGCGTGTTTTATGTTTGAATCAGCAGCAATTTTGGTGAAGATGTAATCCTATCATAATGAAAAATGATCAACGATAAGATCCTAAGTGGTTTAATAGGAGGCAACTGGACTTCTTTTTAGTGTCATTGTAATTGTATTTGAAATGTGTGGGAGCGAGACAGAGGTCCAGCAGGGTGCACATCTGGTCTGGAAGGAAGTTGGTCCTGTCGTGTAGCTGCTTGTCTTGTTGAAGACATTTTCTGACAGTTTCCACTGTGTCTGAAATTAGAATGCAGGTGAAAAGTGATGTGACGCCAAATGACACAAGCATTTTCCCTGGAGCCAGCTTCAGTTGTGCAAGGTTGTTGGCAAAATCTGTATGTGATGTGGATTGTTGCCTACCAGCAAAGCTAAAATGTCAGTAAGATGTTTAAAACTGTTGTGGGTGGACAAGCTGATGCTGCAGATGATACGTGGAGTGGCCTTACCAGAGTATAATTTGTGATTCCATCTTTCTAACACCTATAGTTCAGCCTTGACTCGTCTCTCCAGGCAGTTTCACAACCATTCCTAACTTGAAATGTGACCAAACAGCTCACATGCTGGCTTCATTAAGAAGAACGACTCAAAGAACTCACAGGATGGAGGGGTGGGTCAGCGACTCGTGTCCACTTAGGATTGTCACGCCCTGGATGGCTAAGAATCTACCCCAACACAACTGCGAGATGCAGTTAAAAATGATTTTTGGAGAAATATTTGTTTGAAGAAAAATCACACAAGTGGCAGCTGCATAAAGAACAATTTTTACTCCTTTGTTGATGAAAACGACTTTTCTAATATGGACCCTGGTATAATTTTAAAACTAACCAAAACAGAAAATTTAAAAGAAAAACAGAAAAAAACTAGAAGAGGCTTTAATCGAACCCCAGGAGTAACGACAAGGATCAAAACACAGAAAACACTTATTAGTACAAACCCCGACTCAAACACAATCTAACACAAGAAACTGGCAACGAGTGGCTGAAGGAGAGGAGTCTATGGACAGGGAGTGATTGTCCAAATTGCTAACAGGTGTGGAGAAGGAGAAAGGCAGCAGGGCAGCAGGGCGAAGGAGAACAGGGAAACCAGAAACAAACAGAATCTAAGAATAATTGAGATGCTTAAAACAAAACTAAACAGACAAAAACAGTGCAGGCTATGACACTCTCAGTGTTTACACTGACTGGCCTTGAATTCAAGAAGTTATTGGAAAAATGTTTGAGCACATTTAGGATATTAGAGCATTTACAAAATGATTTTCTTTGGACAAAAACATTCATTTCAACTCAACGATTTTTTCAATATGTAAAGTACTTGATCACGCAAATTCTTTTTTAGAAAAAAAACATCAAAATGCATTAACCTCAAAAATAGCGCCACACCATCTAGAGGTGGACGTGCGTCTCTTTTCCACTGAGTACTAAGTAAAAGTGGATCAAACTTCCAGCTGCCTTAAGCCCCAATTGTTAGGTGCAGCCATTGTAGGTCAATTTAATTGAATTCCTCATATGGGCCTTAAAATTCAAATATCGTTCCATCAGTCTTCTACCACTTATCAGTGGTCAGGTTGCAGAAGCAACAAGTCCAGGAGGCAAACCCAGCCATCCCACTCTCCATCTCCTCCTAGAGGATTCCAACGTGTGCCTAGGCCAGAGAGGATACATAATCCCTCCAGAGAGTTCTGGGTCCCAGTGGGACATGCCCGAAAAACCTGCCTGAACCACTTTAACTGACTCCTTTCGATGTGAATTCAAAAAAGGTTAAAAAACAAAAACAACTGGACTTCTATTCTGTAGTTGAAGACGTTTCGTTTCTCATCCGAGGAGCTTTCTTAGTTCAGAAATAGAGAGTGTGGAGTTGAGCTTTTAAAGCTGAGATGTGATGTAAGCTGGATAGCTTGCAAATTGTTCTCACTCTCCTAACAATAGAGGCTCATTAGGGTCCTTGTTTGTCTGACTCACTGATGGGCCACTCTGTTGATTGGAGTGAAACTGACTGGGGATCAGGCCTAAAGCTCCATTATGTTTTTGAAAGCTGGAATCTGAGACCT
>NC_051440.1:27874035-27888306 GCF_001649575.2 Kryptolebias marmoratus | reverse complement strand
GAACATTTTGATCCTGAAAGGAGTGTCCCTTATCCTTGAGGTGTAGGTGGACAGCTGAGTCCTGTCCAGAAGAGGTGGCTCTCCTGTGTTGAGCCATGCGTCTGTGGAGAGGTTGTTTGGTCTCTCCAATATAAAGGTCTGAACATTCCTTACTGCACTGAACTGCAGACACCACTCCGCTCAGTTTGGGTTTGGGTGTTTTGTCCTTAGGGTGGAATGGAACCCACTCTAATGAGAATCTACACCAGCATATCTTTCGATGTGAAGGAGCAGCAGCTCTTCTCCAAGCTCCCCCGGATGACGGAGCTCCTCACCTTATCTCTAAGGCTGAGCCCGGCCACCCAACGAAGGAAGCTCATTTCAGCTGCTTGGATCCAGGATCTGGTTCTTTCAGTCATGACTAAACCTCATGACCACAGGTGAGGGCGTGAGGGTCGAGCATAGATGGACCAGTAAACTGAGAGTTTTGTCTTTCGACTCAACTCTTTCTTCACCACGACCAATCAAAGCAACGCCCTCATTGCTGAAAACAAGGCACCCATCACTTAGCCCTAGTTACTACGATGTAAATATCATCTCAACACTCCTCGAGGTTTGGGCTGTAGTATGACATTTATTTAAGAAAGAAAAACAAAGATAGTAAACTGAACAGTTTCAATAGGGTCCATGCTCCTCTGGAAGAATGGAAATGCTGATATGCTGTTCCTTTACTTTCATGGATTTGGACCCCTCAATATATATAAAAAACTGAACCAAACACAGCTTTGCCCTTTTGTTAAGATGCGCTCTTCAAACACCCAATTTATAAGACATTTGTCAGACAAAAGCCAAGTATAATTAAACAGCCCACAACGTTTGTAAGAACTAGATCCATTGAAGCTTTACTGTGGCGCAGAGGTTGTCCTCGTGGACAGGTAATTGTCATTGCGATGCTTCATGGCAGTTGTTTAAAAACCCATCATCAGCTGTTAAACGCAGACTCTTCGACAAATTAAACAAATATACTATACTTGTTTGAATTATATGAGTGCACCCTGCGGTGCTCTCATCCCGGATTTCTGGCTGCACATCATGATTCAGCATGGACACAGAGGCTTTATGGGTTTAAACTCCCATTATCTTTATTGGGGCAGCAAACACATGAAAACAGTAAGAGTCATTAATCTTTACTGAAATCTAAAAATATAAAGTTTATTTGTAATCATCAAAAATTTGTCATGATGCCATGTTTTACCAAACAAAAAAATGTTTTGCTTTGTCCAAGTGTCTGTAACAATAAAACTATGATATTTAACCAGAGTATGAAGGTGAAACAAACAGAGTAAATATTTCAGAGACAGAAACTTTGGGTTCTTTCCACAGCTCATCATTTCAGCTCTTTTCAATTTTCTTTCTAATACTTTAACCAGTTCATCCCCTTCTGTTCCTAAAATCTTTCCACATTTTCTATCTCCGTCTCCTGAACAGGCCAATAAAACTCCTGTGGAGCTGTGATTTCAAACTGTAATGAAGGTCTGATGTTCACTATTTACTGTGGAGCTTTATTCCAACTTCAATGTTTCTGCACGAACCTGTCTGAACGGCAGATTCCTCCCAGGTCCCTCCACACTCTGAGGACTCCCCTTCCTCCACCGCTGAGCAGAAAACAAGAAGCACACAAAAAGGAATTTAAGGAATGCATCAAACAAAAAAATCTCTATATTCTAGACAATTCAAGATTATCAGAGAAAAAAAGGAATTAATTGTTAATGTTCAGCTTTTACTGAGTCACTCTACAGGTGATGCTAGTTTAAGCTAATCAGTTCTAAAAAATAATGCTGTTTTCACAGAATTATCACGAAGTAAAAGCTTCCTTAAAGCCACTGGTTCAGAAATAAGTCAGAGGAAGTTTAAAAGGCTGCAAAACAAGGAGATCCTGTGAGAGGAGAAGAAAACCAAATCTGTTCCGCATCTGCAACGTAAATGTTAGTTCCTAACTCTGGATACAAGCACATTTAAAAGGCAGAAGAGTAATAGTTCTGCCTGTGCATTGCTTCTGTCTGTCTGTTACCAAAATATCTCATGAACCACTGGACAGATTTTAATAAAGTTTTCCACAAACCGTCACTGGATGCACATCTACAACTGATTAAACTTTGAAGTCGACCAGATCCAAGAAGTTTAGCCAAAAAAAAAAGAAGTCTTTAACTCAGTCAATTTTACAGATCTTGAGCTAAACTCACTGTGGTAGTAGCTGAGACCCATCTCAGCACATACTTTGAGCATAGATCACGTGACATCTTGAAGTATTGCTTGAGTTTGTGCATCAGTTTAAGAAATGGTATGTTTTTCATTTAAATCATGAAAACACCAATCAGAACAATCAATCTGCTGCAGAATATTGTTTTCAAAACATGTCAAATTGAAGTCAGTTTCCACAAACCATGACAACTAAAATTATTCTATTTTTTATTTAATAAAGGATTGAGTCAAAAGTCATGTGTATAAAGAGTTTATATCACCTCAAATAAACATCAAGCACACAGAGTAGAAGTTTCTCCAACACATTCACACAATGATCAGCAGGAATGTGTTCCTGACTTCCTGTTACAACAGGAAGAAGGGAAGCACAGCTGGCACACAGACAGGAAGTGGCTGCAGTCGGCACACAATGGAATTTCCTTTAGTTTCACTCCACAACACACAACGTCACACCTCTGTTTGTGATCCGTAAAAAAATCCACCTCTGACTTCCACCCTGGTTCTGCTCCCAAAAGCATAATATTTTTCATGCTAGTAATTGTACCCTTAATAATTTAACGTACCTGTAATAACACCTGTATTTAGAATTATGTTTCGGTGAATTGCTGGTTTGGTAGGGCTGGGCTTTATTGCCAAAAAATGATATCACAATATATTTTTTGAAATACCCCGATAACGATAATCACAGACAATATTCAACATTTTCTGCTTTTTAAATTTTTTTACCAGATTTGCCCAAATTACTATGTCAGGCTCAGTTAAATTACATCATATGATTTTGCAATAATAAAATCCACTGGTATTACCGTAAACGAGACGATACGGAACACCCGTAAGATTTGGTTTTGCATTTTGTTAAGAAGATTTTTTTCACCAATGCAGAGTGAAGATATTTGCAGATTCTGTCTTAAATTATAATCTTTATAATGATTCCCCTCAGTGAGTTCAGACTGAAGACACTTAAAGTATAGCTTAAAGTGAAGTGAAGTGAAATTTATTCATAAAGCACTTTTCAGCAACAAGACGAAAGGTGAAATCTTCTACAAATGTTACAGATGGTGGCTTTGACCTACTTCTGCCAGCAATATTACCTCCACCTAGAAGGTTGTTTTCGGTCCAACAGTCTGTCTGTCTGTCTGTCAGCAAGATTGTTTAAAAAATAATGGCCAGATTTGAACAAAATTTTCAGAAAATGGTGGGGTTGTCACAAAAAAAAACCAAGTGATTGCATTTTGTTGGTGATCCGTATCACGGTATTTCTAGGAAACACCAAACTAAAGCCCCAAAATGAAAACAGCAGATTTACTGTTGTTTCTAAACGTGTGCTTAGTTTTCGTTGTTCAAAGATCAGACAGGAAAAAGCTGATGATGTAAAAAAGGACAAATAAACTTCAGGTTTGCCTCTGCATCATCATCATCATCATCATGTTATTGTGAAGAAATATTTACACAGTTGCTGTTCTCATTATTTATCTTTTTACACTCCTCCCTCCCTGTACTTCCATATTTTCCATCAGTATTTATAGCCTGTTTAAAATATTTTCTCTGCCATCTATCTTAGTTATTGTCTTTTTTAATCATTGCTACATTATTTGTGCTTACTTCCCCTTGACCTTTTTTATGGTTCTCTCCTTCCCTTGTCTTTTCGTACAGAACAACTTCCTTCCATCTTTGTTTTACCATTTGTCGTCACATAAAAGCAATCACAGCCTAGCGAAAAAAATCTGTTGGGGTTTCTTTTCCTCCTAAACAGTCTACATGTTCAGTATCAGGGACATTTATTCCCAAAGCAGCCCAAGGCTCTGCCTATTCCCAGATCTATTTGACGAACGGGTCATCACAGCCAATCGTGCATGGGCAGGGCAGCCCAAAGAGGCGGGATCTGGGTCAACATGGCCAAAGAAAGGCGTGTTCTTCTCCCAGAGGGACAAGCTGATTGACAGCTGGTGCTGGACAGAAGTCAAGAGGGTAATTGTCATCTGACACGCTCCCCCACTTTATCTGTCTGTCTCCCCCTCATTTTTCTGCACTACTCCTCTTTTTGTTCTTTTTCCCTGTCCTGTGTCCCTTCTGCACAGCACTCCTCCCAAAATAAAATTACAAAGAAAAAACCCAAAAACAACTCCCCTCCCCGTAACTCCAGACTCCAGAAAGACTGGCTGGCCTTTCTGTCCCTCAAGAATGACTTTGTGATGGTACTGGCCTGGAGCTGATGCCAATCTACATCCACAGTCAGCCCTCAGGGAACCCTACCCCCCACCCCTTTTACACACACACCAACATCATAGACTTCCATAGCTTGTGTCAAACACAAACCCACATATACACACACCACACCACATCAAGTCAAGGGACAGGGACAGAAGCTGATTAACCAAATACTTTTATCAGCAGTAAAACTGCTCTCTTCTTGCCTGCATTCAGCACAAAACAGACTTAAAACAACAACAACAACCCAAACCCTGATGCAGAAATCACAAACACCACCAACATCTCAAACCCTGATGCTCAGGCTTTTAAAACACCACCAACATCCCAAACCCTGATGCACGAGCCAGAAACACCGAGCTACTCTGAGCACTGGGACGCTGTGAGCGTTCGTCCGTGCAGCTTTTGTTTGTCAAACTGTCTGTGTTTAGGGACGGCGTTAGCATCGGCTTTAGATGGATGGCAGAGAGAACAACAAGCACACAAAGCCTGGCAGACAAGCTTCATCGCCCGCCCTATCTTCCTCTTTCCTCTGTGCTACTCTTCCTCTCTTACAATATTCTCTTCCCAAAATGTTTCTGCTATCTGATTTGGTTTAGTTTTAACTTTAGACACAATTAAAAGACTTGACAGAATCAAGTTTAAAGAAGGCTCTGGTGGCATCAAGGTTGGTGTGATTTTAGTCCAACACCAAGATGAATTTGGTTTTGATCGTAAAGCTGTTTTCAATTTGAAGTTAGGAATAAAACTGTATAAAGGTTGCAAGCATGATTGTTGTGTGCAAATTTCTCAATATATTCATTTTCACAGTATTTGAGCAACAAGTACCAATACAAATCAAAATAAATACAGAGAGATGGATTCTTATTCTTTCCTGTTCCTAAATGTATGATTATTGAGAATATTGTGCTGACTGTTAATTTTTAGTCAAAGTAATATTTTATTTATCAATTTATTTACTTCTTAGTCTGTCTTCTGCATAATAAAAACTACAAGCATTCAGAGAAAACAAACCTTCACCACGGCTATAGGGCCATAGTGTCATAAAAAAACAGTCCGATCTGGATAGTGATCCAAGTCACCACCAGAAGTTAATCATTTGTTTCTTGTGACAACCCCAACATTTCCTGAAATTTTCTTCAAAGTCTGTTGATTAGTTTTGAATTAATTTTGCTAACAGATAAACAAACACAGCAATCAACACTACCGAAAACAAAACTTCTGTGGTGGGGGGTTTATTTTAGAAAAATCTTCACAAGGAGCTCAATATATTTAATTCAAAAATAGAGCAGTTTATTTCTTAGCTAACAGGTTAATAATCTGAAGCACAAACACATGATGAGTCTTTTATAAATGGACACAAGGTCCGTCTGAATGAGGGCTTTCCAAACGTTTCAGCAGACTCGTGATCATCACTGAAGAAAGTATTCAAATATCCTTAGCTTGGCCTCAAACCAGGATATACTGACAACAGTCTAAACAACTGATGTTTTGCTTTTGGTTTTTGCCTTCAGCAACAATGTCCTGTTAGCAATCATTCATTTGATTTTTAAAATCAAGACTCTTGATTTTACATAGTGATTTTAAAAATAACTTGTTACACAACCCACAGTGGGGTCCTGAGTTTACACTTTTAATAAAACTTAATGAACTAAATTCATTTAAAAATCCCAAACAATGTGAATTAAAACTTATTATTAAAAAGGGGAAGGCAGTTGGACCTGATGACGTACCAGCAGAAGAAGGGAAATATCTGAGGAATGGAGACGTGTGTTGGTGCCAATCTCTAAGAACATGTACAGAGTTGTAGCAACTACAGGGGAATTAAGTTGATGAGCCACACGATGAAGACAAAAGAGATATTTGTTATAACACTTGAATAGTTTTGATATTGAGTATTTGCACACAAATAGAAAGTTCTTTCGGCTGCTCCCATCTTCGAGGTTGCCACAGCGAGCTAACTCACACAAACGATTTGGAAATGGTTTCCTGCTGCAAATCTCAAATCTGCAGCCTCAGGATTACAAGACCACCAAGCCACCGCAGTCTCCAGTAAAAAGAAAATATAAATAATCATTTCTCATATTCCAACAGGTTTCATAATCAAATAAAGACTTCTTATTTCAGCAATGAGTCATGTTACTCTTCACAAGCCTTAGGAAAGCATGTGAACAATCTGTTAATAACTGATTAGAGGTCCTCAAGTGTTTAGACGTGTCCCAAAACAATCAGGATTCATTTAGGTCACAATGAACTATTGGTGTTTTTAAAATTTACCATAGAAGCAAACTTCAGCAGTGTTACTCTTTAAAGGCTGAACAATCTGCAGTACACCTTGGATTCTGTTTGTGTGCACAAGAAAACACACTCCGTTGATTTAGTAATTTTTTTCTTTTTAAATGTTTGCGTAATTCTAAAAAGCTGTTAATTGATTCATCTCTTTTAAAAAATATATAGTTGGACCTCATAAAGACCAGTAACAGTAATTACATAGTAAAACTGAAATACTTTAAAACCCAAATCACATCCAGAATAATTACATCCGTAAGACTTTCCTTTCTCCTAGTTTCCACTTCCACACACACTCATAAAGTCATGTGTATTACCAACACATACACAATCAGACCAGTGCAGAGTTGCTGTTCAGAGCCAAACAACACAGCTGGAGAGTAAAGAGCCTCTCTGATCTGACATTTGTTTTTCTGTCTTTCAGAGCGAGGACGGATCCATCGCAGGAGACGAGGCTGAGGTGCAAAGTTCAAACAAAACACAACGAAAACAGAAAGAAACTCATATTAACTGATAATTATAGAAATCAATACACTTAGGCTCCAAGTATAAAAGTCACATTACATCACTATCCATGTGTTTTCTGAGTTAGACCAAAATAAATTAAAGTGCAAAAAAAAGCACTTCCTTTGATCTGGAAAGAATTTTTCACGTAACAGCAACAAGTGTTCAAGTTGAATAAGAGAGGAGTAACTTTTTTAGCACTTAACACAACAGAGTACTGGTTTTGAAAAAAAATAAATAATAAAATTCTACTTTTTGTTTTTACCAAACATTGAAAAAACACTCAGTGTTTTTGGCTTTTTCAGTGACCCCCCTGATGTGTGACACCCTCAAAGCCACTGAGATTCAGCAGTTCATCAGTGAGTGGATGAATACCGGCACAAAATCACTACATTACATTAACCAGAAAATACCACAAGAGTTTCATTTTTTTTCACGTTTTTAACGAGTCAGTTTAGGTTCATACTGGTATGGCTGTATATCAGTTACTCCTGTGAATTCTTCCAGCATTTCTTCATCTACAAAAAAGGCTTCTTCTGCAAAGTTTGTGATCTATAAAACACAAACTTGGCGGGAAAATGTGCGGCCTTCACGCCAGCTCTGAGCCGAGCGTCACATATACGCTCGTTTTGGAGACGGGAAACTGGAGACACCGAGGGTGAAGTGGGGAACTGAAGCCACGCGGCATCGTGATTCCTTGAATTTCACTCCATAATCAAACTTTAATCTTAGATCGACTTTATCAGAAGCTTTTAAAACAGCAGTATTATTTATGCTTCCAATGGTGAGCCAGAAGGACCTTTCAAATAAAAAAAGCCTTTAAGCCAACTTCAATCTTAAATAGAAGTTCAGCAACATTTCAAAGTTTTCTCCCCATCACATTCCTCTCCCTGGATGATCACCTGAGTGATGTGTCCCACATGATGGCTCCCCCCTCAGACTCCTAACCTCCTTTCCAAATCCCTTACGCCTCTGCGAGGAGTCGCACTTTAATACCACTCCCTTGCAGAGGCGTACCCGATCAGTTTTTGGTAGACCATCACCTTTCAGCACGACACCGGCCATCCTTCCTTCTTTTAAAAGGTGTCAGTTCAGGTACGACTTCACCCCCACCTGTGGCTGACAGGCTCTGGTGGTGGTCGGTTAGTCACCCCTAAATCTGACCACTTTTCCTCCACCTCGGCCTCGGTCGTCTCTGTCCCACTCACTGAATTAACAGAGGGAACGACGTGTTGCTGCTTCCAACGCTTCCTTTTATTTGTAACGCCACTACGGCGGCTCCCAAAAATGATATGTTTTCTGTTCTCCACCTCATTCACCGGCACATCGATTTTTGCCTCGGTGAAATTTAGTTTCTTCGCTCTTCTCTCTGTGGTTGCCATGGTAACCATGAAATAAATTGATCAGCTGGCTCATTTAAACCCACCTTCTTATTCATGAGGTGCTTTGCATCAACCATTTATGGTTGAATGTGGGCATGTGGAGGGCAGAACCTGAGGCGGGACCTTTAAGGTACAGGTGTGATTTATAAAAGGGAAATTGCTTGCATGGCTTTATAAATCTGAATTGTTTTAAGCGTATGGCATTTTCGCCCTTTGCTTAGGATTCATACTAAAAGTGTACGTATGCCCAATCTTTAAATGAGACCCCAGATCATTTTGTAATGCAGTGAAATTTGCTCTTGACAAACAAATATAGTGACAGTGTACTGATTTGGTTATTGGAGATTCTCAACACCCAGAACTCTGAGGAACTGATGTAGCCAGGCGCCGTGCACGGTCACAGTGTAAATATAAAAGTGACCCATGCAGCAAAATCAGTCGTAATGAACACAGGCAGCTATGCAGGAAAAATGAAAGAAAGAAAGAAAAAAGTGATTTTTGCCATAATTGAGATAAGACACCATCTAGCAATCTGACTAACTAAAACAGAAAATAATCTTCCTAATCTACTCTTATATTGAAGTTTTCTAACAAGTATGTCTTCAGAAATAAGCCTTTGAATTCTAATCCTATTAGTTTCCTTTGAAACTGATGGTTTTCTCTGCCGGCTGCCGAAGTACTGGAAACTCCTTGAAAACTGTGTGAAATAGGAGAAAGGAATGTTTTATACAAGTATTTAACTAAAAGTAAAACTTAAAAACTCATTATTTTTTATTTTGTTTTATTTCACTTTTAAGTGAGAGTCACTGATTCATCTAAAGTCTAACCTGCCAAACTGAAATCTGACCATCTGTAGTCAAACTAATCTAACCACAAATCACTCGTTGAAAACGTCTGAATTCTGTTTTATTATATATTTAAGTCCATTAATTATTTACTTGGTGTTTGCATCTCAGACTATTGACCAGCAACAAGATTTTAAAACACAAATATTTTCTACGCTGCATCAAATCTTTTTATAGGGTTTATTAATAAGCAGTAAAATAATAAGACTTCTGAATCAGGGGGCTCTTAGTTTACTGAACAAACTCCTAACAAATAAAGAAGCGCTCACTGATAACAGTAGTTTTGTAACTTTTTATTTTTTTAAATAAACATTTTTCTCAACATTTCTTCATCACTGTCAAGTGAAGAAGGAATAAAAATAGTACATTTTATTTCTAAAAGCATGTTGGACCTGAAACAGTTTTTCTTCTTTCAGTGAGAGGCAGTTCTCTCCCTCACTGTTTTACTCTTTTTAAAACTGGCTCCATTGTGAGTCTCTCAGCAGGACATCTCTGCCTTTTCACTGCAGGCTGAATGGAAAGCAGTTAGAAAAACCAACTGAAGACTCCAGAAGTAAAAAGAACCATTGGTGGGTCCACAGTGCTGAGTGCCACAAAGACCCGACAGAAATACAAGATAAGCAGCTTGTACCAGAAACACGATTGAAGCAACAGAAACTATTTTATCTGAAAACATGACTTGAACAGTGACCTTTGACCCTAAACTCAGATGCTTAAATGAGGTCAACTCAATAACACACACACACGCCAATTTATTTTTGCCATAAGTCATCCTTTCATTAGCACAAGTGTAATATATTATGCATTAGCCAGGTGTGCTGAGGGGAGCTGCTAATTACCCCCTCCCCTCATGTTTAATGTACAGGTAGGATAGGGGTTGTGGTTGTGGAGACTAGAGAACAGAGCGACATAAGGGTGAAAAAATAAAAATAAAAAAAATTCTCTGTTGTTCAGCTTCCACTTGAGGGGTCCAAGCTGCAGTCTTGGGCAACGACACACAATCAAACACATGCAGGGTCGTCCTCATCCTCACTGCTGTCCTCATCCTCACTGCTGTCCTCATTCTCACTGCTGTCCTAATCCTCACTGCTGTCCTAATCCTCACTGCTGTCCTCCTTCTCAGTGAAGGTCCTCATTCTCATTGAAGGTCATCATTCTCACTGAGGGTCATAATCCTCACTGCTGTCCTCATTCTCACTGCTGTCCTCATTCTCACTGGTGTCCTCATTCTCCCTGCTGTCCTCATTCTCACTGCTGTCCTCATTCTCACTGGTGTCCTCATCCTCACTGCTGTCCTCATCCTCACTGCTGTCCTCATTCTCACTGCTGTCCTCATCCTCACTGAAGGTCCTCATCCTCACTGAAGGTCCTCATTCTCTTTTTTTCTCCTCTCTGATCCTGGTGGAAGGCGGACGTGTTTCTTTTCTCTCTGTCTCTCTGTCTTCTGAACCTTCTAAATCTGTAAATCTTTGTGAGAATGGTCAGATCAAAAGCAGCTAACAAGAATGCAGCCATCAATCCTAATTTTATTCTAACATCAACTTTTTCCCCAGAGTGAAAAAGGTATAATCTACTTACGTATGTGTTACTCTCTGAGCTTTCCATTGTCAAGTAATTTGGTTCTAATTGAGAGCAGAGCCACGTGAGTCTATTACATTCAATACATGGTACCGCTGGGCTCCACCAATCACCAATTACATTAGCTTGTTTTGTCTCATTTAAAAAAAATACCAGAAAGTGAAATCCACCCCCTGCTGATGAGTCAATAGAGTTTCAAACAAAGCTTTCAGAGAGCCGTTTAATGGTTCAGCAAGCCTTAATGCAGAGCTCCAACAGGAGTGACACAACGTGGCTGTGTGTGCACTGATTACTAACACAATCCAGAGCTGCAAAAACAAGAAACACACAGGAAAAGCTTGTAAATGCTTCTACATGAACCTGCCAAATTGTGTTGTTGTGTTCATGTAATCAAAGCCTCATGTGTGGAGTTTTACAAGCGCAGAAAGGGTGACATTAAAAACCCTGCTGATGGCAAATCCAGATACAAAAGAGGAGGCAGTAAAACAAAGGAAAACTAGTTGACACAGAATTGACAGTAAAACACAAGTGCTGCAACGTGCAGAAAGAAACCTGCTGTGTACACTGGCTTTAAAATGAATCAGAATCAGTTTCTAATTGAATGTCATTTTCAATTAAATTTTAGTTATTGACCTCTTAGGCAACTATAGCTTCAATTCCAGGCAAAGACTAATTATCATCTTATAGTTTCCAAACACATGGAATTAACTGCATGAACTCAAACTGAACGTCAGACAGTTGTTCATATTTATATCCCATGATGCTGCGGAAGATACACCTTTGTGTACTTTATTGATGAACACTTTAATAAAGTACAGATATTAGTTTAGTAGTCTGTAGGTTAACCTCCTGAAGCCCTCAAAAGAGAAAAGCCCTTGTAACACGTGAGGGTTATGACTTTTATTTTTTAACTGTATCCCCCCCTCAAAAAAAGAAAGGAAAACAGAAAAAAACAAAAAAGGAGGAGATCAAGTGAAATAATGTCATTAAACAAGAAGAGCTAAACTCAACACAGACCAGCAGCAAATTCAAGCTCCAAAGACCTCATTTAGCTCCAACAACTGCAAACAACACACTAAACAAAATAAAATAAATAAACCCTGGAAAGTAACTGCTCCGCTTCAGTCTTCCTGCTCTCCTCCAGCTCACTGTCACATGTGCTCAGCTCCTATTTAATGTCCTGCAAATGAAGCGGATTTATTAATGTGTAATTAAGTAATAATCATCACTACATAATGCATGAGAGACTCCAGGGGCTGAGGGCTGAGAGGCAGAGAGATAGGATAGTGAGGCTGCTGGAGCAGACACAGAATGAGGTTTTTTCTTCCCTCGCCTCGTTAAAGACACACATTAAAAACGGATTAATCCACTGAAATAATATTTTGATAAGAGAGGAGCTGTGAGCTTTCATTTCTTCCTCAGGCTCACAGTTACAGCACTAAAGACTAACATTTCTGTTTATTACAAATACTTTAAATGATTTATTTATACAATATGAAATACCCTAAAAGGAGTATTAATGTGGCAGAAGTTTTTTACCAGTGACTTTTCACATAGTCCTTGGTTTCAATTAAACTTGGTGTTCATTTATAAAATAAAGCTTTCCCATAGGGTTGTGAATTTATGAAACAATAAGAAAAATCAACAGAAACAACAACATCAAAAAAACTATAAACTAGTGTTAAAATAAAAGATTGGCATATGTGCCATCAGTAACGGAGCAGGTCACAGAAATTTCCTGCAAATCTACAGCAAAAAGATAGATGAGGTGTGACTTTGTGGCTTTTTGTTGTGGTTTTTGTATGTCTGACTGAACGGAGAGCCAGTCAGCAGTCAGAGTTGGGAGAGCAGGTGAAAGACAGAGGAACACGAAAACACAAATAATCCCCAGGTGACGCTCACCTCAGCCGGGCCCTTCACCTGCTACACTGCCTTTCCAAACACCTCCTTTTTCTCTACCGTTTAGCCTGCACCCCCTCTTCCTCCAACGTGGTCCCCCAATGCCAGGTCGTGCCAAGCTGTCATAGAGGCAAGGTGTGCATGGACGATAGGAACGCACACATACACAAACAAGTACACACAACACATGGTGCTTATGAGCCAAAACAACAAGATGCTACAAACACACAATGTGGCAGTCGGCTGCATCAGCTTCGCTTGGCTGCCCAACTAAACCCAAGCTTTGGTTATCCAGNGGTGAAGACATGTCCTGTGACAGGTGAAGACATGTCCTGTGACAGGTGAAGACGTGTCCTGTGACAGGTGAAGATGTGTCCTGTCATAGATCTAAGTCACGTTCTCAGTGTCTGGGACAGAAACTCATAGAGGCCTCAGTTTCTGACTTTTAGTGAAGGAATGGGACAAACCTTCTCCATGACGACTTATTGACAGTTTAACTGACGACATGAACACAGGCAGAAACGTATCTGTAGCAGAACAGAGAAAAACACTGCTCAAAAGAAAGAAGAGATGATTTTCTTTCTACTTTTTCAACATAAATGAAAGGACAATAATTGGACATGTCACTTCTGTCTCATATCTGAACAGATGACTATCAGAAAAAGAGACTAATCTGTTCCTAAACTGGAGTAGGATGAGAAGAAAGAACAAGAGATGAAGAGGGCAAGTTGTTTTCCTGTCCCTTTGAGGTGCAGCATGAAGGTGGGAAGAAGGAAAGGAGGGTTGTTGAGGTTCCCTTAAGCCTGAGTGGTCTTCTAACTAGGACATAAAGGCTGGGGAGGACTGGAGTGAAGAAGGAAAAGGAGGAAGCTGGAGAAAAGGTTGACTTAATGCTATTCCCTTCAAGCCTCCCTCCAGCTTCTCTCCTGCGGGCCTTTCCAAACTCAACACAGATTTTCCAGAAAAAGCAATAGATACATGGAAAAGGCAAGAAAAAAAGAAGAGCAATGAGAAAGAAAGAATAGATGGAAGTTTCTGGTATATTTCTTAGTTGTCTCTCTCTCATTGCATCTTTGTCAACAGACTCCATGAGTGTGAAAAGAAACAATAAAGTTTTTTGTATTTAATCTGGGGACTAGGCAGAGATTCTCATTCTGCACTCATCATCTTACGCACAAACAACTCATATGTGAACAAGTGAAGAAAATTCAATGCAGAGGATAGGCGATAGACGGTAAGATTATAAAAGTGTCTGTGTAAGGGAATATGGGACAGTATGTTTTCATGGGAGGAAGAGTTTGAGATGTGTGTGTGTGTGTGTGTGT
>NC_051440.1:27863033-27873765 GCF_001649575.2 Kryptolebias marmoratus | reverse complement strand
CCTGACAGACTCTGGTCAACTCGGCAGCTCGGACCTGACAGACTCGGACCTGAAAGACTCTGGTCCTGACAGACTCGGACCTAACATGCATGTTTTTGGTCTGTGGGAGGAAACCAGAGTACCTGGAGTAAACCCACGTGTGCACAGGGAGAACATGTAAACTCCACCCAGAAAGACCCCAGGTCAGGCAGCGAACCTTCTTGCTGGGAGACAACAGTGCTAACCACTACGCCACTGTGTCACTAAACTAAAAATCAAAACATGTAAGATATCATCACTGTTCATAGTATTTTACAAAAACATGTTAAACCTCCCTAAATATCTGCTTTATAATATGCAAATGTTTTAATTGTTTGTTTTTTTACAAATAAATAGATGGGCAGCATGAATCAGCTGAGAGCAGAAACTGATTTTACTGTATGGCCCAGATGAGACAGAAGGAAGAGCCAATCACATCCTCCTCCTCACCAAAACAAAACTGTTTTCTTTCAACTGTTTTCCTGCACATCCAGAATAAACAACCAGTGTTTGGTGAAATAAAACCCATTAAAACCATAAACTATTCCCCAGGACAGCACAATAACAAATTCTCTCAGGGATTCATCCACATGCAGCCTGTCCAACAAGTGAACGAGTCTTCCCTACATCCCAGACCAGACAGGTTCAGCTCAGTTCTAGGTGTGATCATTCTGACCCAACTACACAAACTATTCTCAGAAAAGTGTGCGCTTCCTTTATGGTTACGGAAAAAGAAAAAGTGTGTGATCTAGGAAATGGGGGGGGGGGACCACGTGAGCAGTTTTTTTGATTTTCTAGTCTCAGCATGGCTCCCTTTGACCCATCTTGGTTCTACAAGGTCTTGGTGGTTTTCCATTTAACTGAGTGCCACCTTGATATGAGCAGGTCAGTAAGTGAAATAAAGTCATAAAACAGTCACCATTCTTTGCCACAGTTTCCAAAAATACCATGGTAGAGTCGAGGCCACCTTTCCTCTGCCGTTAGGAAAGATGTGGTCGAAAGGTTTTGAAAATGGTGGGTTTCTTGTGAAGCAGAAGCTCTCATGATTGATGTCTATCTCTGGCCAATCAACAGCCTGCTGACATCAAACCTTGAGCTCAACTGGATCACTTAGAACCTTGGCTGAATAGGTTCTAAGAAGTGAACTAAAAGTAGGTGGGACAACCCAATGGAAAGACTCTGAACCTGCACCAGGTCAACCCAAGTAGGGCCAAGTCGAGCCCAGAGAACAAGGTCAACTGTCAGCGGCCCATCCTGTCGTCCATCTGGGTCTCATAGAAGAAACACAGAACACCCCAGCAACTCAGTGCCCCCTCCCACATGATGCCATCTCATCCATTTGCTGCAATAAATACCAGAAACTGATGTTTTATTTTACTAAATTATTAATTTTTTAAGTCTAAATGTTACATTTTTTCAGCCAGAAATGTACAACAAGAACTTCCAGTGTTGGACCTGAGCTCAGAACTCACAGGTGAAGGTATCCACTAAAAGAATAAATCATTTTAAATATCTGGCTTATACTCGAGCACAAAGTTTTCTTTAAAAAAGGGAAAATATTCTGAATTTTCAGATTTAGATCATTATTTTGAGTCTTATCCATTTGGATTCAAATTGTTCTTGAAAACTATGTAAACCCACTAAGATCTGCCCATGAAGTTGCTGTAGAAATAATCCACCACTGGATCATCTGTTTCTTAGGCTGTGCAACTATTTTAAAACAGTTTAAACACAGACAATGATAGAAAAAATATTCTGAAGCTTTAATCTCAAACAAGCAGCACGTGAGAAAAATCAATAAAGCACAAAACACAGCATTTAAGCCAAATATCTACAAATATTTACGTATAGGGCCTGTTTCAGCAGGTGGGGGGTGTGGGTCAGTATCTAACAGCCTGTGTTACCACTGGGGGGGGAGCGTCCACACAGCCTGTTTCAGCACTGGGGGGGTAATAACTGTAACTGAGCCAGCGGGCAGCAGCACACTTTCTTACCTTTAACGGAGCGCGGCTTGGCCTGTTTCCTTCGGGACATCTCTGCTTCGCTCTCTGGATCTTTCTTCTTCGAGTCTTTCTGTTTTCAGCTGCCCATGCAGGACGCGCAGTCCGGATATCTTCCCTCTCCCTCCTCCTTCTCCTCTTCCTCCAGCACCGCTTCGCTGCCGCTGCTTCGCCTGTTGCAATGCGGCAGCTTCAGCCTCCGGGTGACGACCGGCCGTTAGTCCGGTGAAAGCAGCTCAACACACCGGGAGGAAGCGGCCGTCAGTGCACCGGGGGGAAGGGGGCACTTTGGAGATGAGAACCACAGGTAGAAAAAGGCTCGTGCTACCTGTAGATCAAAAGGAAACAACTTCCTCCGGCGAGCTCGGTTTGTTTTCTCTTCTCTGCCGCGCGCCGCGCCGCCCCGCGCCGCTGCCGCACGCGTTCCGCTTCTCTCCGAGCGCTCGTGCTGCTCCGACCTCTTCCAGCGCTCGCGGACGGACCTGGGCGCGAGCTACCGGCCACGCGCGTGGCAAACACTTGAGCTGAAGTGAGGGGGGGCTTCCTTTTTAGTGACACTGTTTCAGTCGCTTCCAGGAGATGAACCGAGCCGAGCCGAGCCGAACAGCCGTCTGTGTTCCGTCCTTCTGCTCTACTCTAGGTGGTGGTGTTGTGGGTCTGGTGGCATCTCCACCCCGAGGGGACTGCTGCTTTTATTCCCGCGCTTTCTGTAGTTAATGTTTCCCGGTGTGTCCTGTTTGGAGCAGTCTAATGTTTGGAGCGGTCTACTGTTTGGAGCGGTCTAACCCTCCGCAAGCCTGTGTGTCCCTGCTTTTTCTTTGTCCTGACTCTGGCTACCAGCCTCCCTCCTCCTCCTCCTCTGCCTGCCTCTGCTGGCGGGGCTGCGGCGCGCACACACATAATAAAGCCAAGGCAGGCAGAGCTTGGCTGGAAATGTAGCCGCGTCCCAGCAGGGGGATGTGAGAGAAGGGTCCCGGCGGGGGAGCGCTCTGATCCCGCAGGGAGCAGCTCGGCACGGCCCGGGTTGGCTGAAGCAGAGAGGCAGGAGAGAGGCGGGCAGGGCCTGCGGAGGAGAGAGGAGGAGGAGGAGGAGGGGGAGGAGGAGGAGGAGGAGGAGGAGGAGGAGGAGCTGCAAGGGAAGCAGAGAGTTAGACAACAGCGCCAACTTGTGGCCAAGGCGCGCAATTACACCAAGGACCTGGACTGCGAGGAGGAGGAGGCTTTGTCCCGAGACCCACGACTGAGCTGGATCAGAACCAGCAGGACAGCTAGAAAAGGTTCTGACTCCAAAACAGTTTGATGCCCAATGACACTAAACTTACAGAATTTAAACTCTTATGTTTGGAGACTTCCTCCAGCCTCCATTATTATTATTAGTAGTAGTAGTAGAAATACGTTACTTTATTTGTACACATGGGGAAATTTATTTGTGGTATAAAATTAGTACAAGTGTATCTCAGGCATAGCCTTACATGATCACTCATCTACAACACAAAAATAAATCATAAGTATATCCAGACAAGGCATTCCTTTAAATACACTACATACATGTCATGTCACATATTTAGGAGTTCATGGCTTGTGGAACAAATGTGAATTTTGTTCTTTTTAGTAAGAAGAGGCAGAGAGAACCATCGCCCAGATGGAAGGATTTTGTCAATTATAATTTTGTTTGCCTTATTGACCACATGCTCCTTGTAAGTACTCTGTAGAATGAATGAGTGTCAGTTTTGTTGATGGCTGGTAACATGCAACACGCCGGAGCCACAACAGCATCCTCTTAACATCAGCCAAGCAACCCAACAGTTTTCCAGCATACGCCATAAAGAGTCCTGCTGCCGTAAAATGTAAACATGCTGTAAACGATGTCTATGACATCTCCCAGAAACAGACCACGTTTGTAGAAACTTTAAAACAATAATAAATGAATACTTTGTTAGCCACAATAACAAACTATAATCAGTCTTTCCATTCAGGTCTTACTTTATGCCTGTAGATATATTTAAAGGAACCAAAGGTAAATATTACAATTAAACCTTTAAACTAATCCCTTCACACTTCATAAATAAAGTAAAAGTATGTGATTTAAAATATAACTGAAAATACTAGCTCACTTTTATAAAGTTCAAAATAAAGCTTATTACCAAATTAAGGTAGTCATGTTAACATACACACATACCCCCCCCCTTTTAAATCAATATTTAACTACAAAGTTAATCTCTCAACTGGTTTGCACAAACGTCCATATCTGGTGTGAATCTGGTGCGCCTGCAGGGGTGGATGCTGGGACAACAGTCTCATCTGAGCCTGCAGAAACAGACTCTGGAGTGATAACTTGTGCTGGGGCACTACTGTCCATCTCAGTGCTTATAGAAAAAACTGGCTGCCCAGATAGGAATGTTGCTTCAGCTCTGAGATGACGACAACTTTGCCACACACCACTCCTTGTGTGTTGATGATAGCACTCTGTTTGGATGCGCAAATGTGGCTACAGCTTTTCTTTCAGCTCATACTTATATGGAGTCATGAGCTCAGTGAATGATTTGGACTGACACACTAATATGTTATAGTAGAACTGTCTGGTATTTAATAATAATAATAATAATTCAGAAACAACTAAAATAGTTCAATTGTTTCAAAAGATGACGTACTCACTGTGCGCGCACAACGCTGAATGGTGGGCCAGAATCACCTCAAAGCCGTATGGAAGTCGTTCTCCATGGGCTCTTTGAACTCCTCAGTGACCCGATCCGCATTCTGCTTGGACTGCTGGTACCCATCAAAAACAGCCTGACAGCATCCCTCATCCCTTTTATGATTTTACTGACTGATTGGATTGTTTTTATTCACATCACCCCCTACTGAAGAACAAAGTAAAATAATTGTCTCCTCATCATGATTATATCTTCCTTTACATAATCTAAAACACATTTTGAAGGTGTGTATTGTTTATGGTTGTCAGACTTATGTGAGAGGTGTGGGATTTCAAGTCCTCAACAACAATCTCAGTATCCTGCTAATGAAGTTCTGCAGTTAGAGTAAAGCTTGCTGCATGCTCTGCAAGAACCAAAAAAATAAAAACTGTTCACTTTCTCAAGCAGTCAAGAAAAAAACAGCTTCTTTTGGCCAGGACATTTTATACTTCACAAGAAACTCCAGCGCAGAACTCCGGGGCCTTCCCACTGTAGGACTGATTGTCTCCTGCCAGCATCACTACTTTTTGTCTGAATACGTTTAGCTTTTGCAAATCTGTCATAAAGGTAAATTTTTGTTTGTTTGTTTTGACAAATGCATTTCTTTGTGCACAACTTTTTGGCTTCCTCTTTTCACGAATTAGTCATTTGTGTGTTTTTATGTCTTTAAAAACATGTTATATAGATTCTCCCTCCCTGCCTCGTCCAGCTGCTTCTCAAAACTATCCATTGTACAAATTTATGCACTGACAGAAATACAGGAATGTAAACATTCCTGCTTTAAATCCACGCACCCACTTCAGATCTTTGATCAATCACACAATAGTTTTTGGACACCTCTGAGAAAAAAGTTCTGCGCAGATGATGTGTCGAGAACAAGCTGCAAGAACTTCCAAACTCACAGCCCTGGGAGAGAGAACAAATGTCTCGCTTCTTGCAGGGTATATAGCAACATTTAAAAAACTGCTTTGTAGTCTATTACACATATTTAATGAACTTGCAATCAAAACTACTTGCAACAAGTGTACACAGTTTTAATGACCTGTTCCATTCATCAATGTTAAACACAAAATTTGTGAATAATTTTTCCATTAAAGTACAATAATAAGTTTCTGTCCGGATGGTTCATTTGACTGAGCAAAAACTAAGCAACACGTGTGAGTTATGCAGACTGGGACTGTGTTAAATGAGGGATGATTTCCAGTCATGAGCAGCACAGAAGAACAGTGATAGAAGGTCAGAGATTTAAAATCTGATATTAAAATTCTTTCAGTGTCCTGCTAAAAATAAACCATCCAACTCACTGTACAGACCGAGTTCAATTAGCCACATGTGTGCATTACTGTCTATATGTTTGTGTGTGTCCTTTATTCCCAATAAAGCAGAAAGGGACACGTCTGTGGACAATAAAAAGCAAACAAAGAGGAGAAAATGAAAAATCACTCGATGCTTTGTTCTCATGTCTCTGCTCCAGCCGAGCATTCTCTGACTTTTCCTTTCCAGTTTCTCGCTATGGTTGTCATGGATAGCTGGGCAACGTGGAGCTCCCTGTGCTGACCAGCAGGACCACAGATTGAGCTTCCCCACCCCCCATCGGACCCCAATCCTCCTATGGAGAGACAGAGCAGCCTTTAAGATTGACCCCTGCTGGAGTTTAGTCTCTGTACTCTCTACCCCCTCCCTTGTCTCACCCTTCAACCTTCAACCTTCCCTCCAAATGAAATGAGTGCACGTCAGGAGACCCCTGCATGCTCGTCTGTATGTGTATGCATGTGCATGTAAAGCCCCCCCAGTATGCAGCCAGTGGCATGGAGGGCCAAAAATCCCCCACTCAGCGGTTGGTCCTCCCTCCACCCCATTGCCCCTTCTCATTTCTACTTGTAAATACAAAGAGTGGGAAAAAAGCCCACATTACAAGCTCCTTAAGGGTCAAGGACAGGCCCCACTCTGAATAGCTTCTAAGAGTCTTATTGTTGAATCACATAGCTGCCGATTACACCCTCTGTCATCTCCACACAGATTTAGCTTTTTTAAACACACAACAAGAGAACATCGACTGAATAAGGCCGCCAACAGAAATGCAGTGGGAATTCATACAGACAGGACATCAATGGAATAAACCAGGGGTAGATGTAGCATTATGGCTCCAAAATGGGGATTTAGCTTAAAGATTTCAAACCTGAACAGCAGTTGTGTGGAATGTGAGAAAGTATCTTGCTGTGAATGAAGTTGTGTTGTGTTTTAGTCAGACTTACATGGTGCCATTAAAACTGAAAATGATTTGGCTTTTTCTGAAGAGAACATCATGGATTTTTAGTGTTACAGTTCTTTAAAAGTCTAAAGATACATTTTTAAAGGATTCCATCAATGTTATCATAAGTGAAGAATCTTAAAAATATTGCTGAATACTAGAAACGGTTTTGCAGTACCTATCTTCATACTTTTTCTAATTCAATTTTTTTTTTCCCAAGCAGTTGGGAAGGTGTTACATTTTAAGGTAAATAAATCTTTATTTCAAGGTTTGTTTTTAGTATCTAATCTAATCTCATTTCTGACTGTTTAAGGTGCCGTCCACACAAGAACAATTTTTTGTGAATATGCAATTTTTTTGTGGTATTTTTGTTCTCATATGGGAACAGGGTTTGAGAAGTCCTAAAAGGATATTTTTTAGAAAGAGGCTGGACTGAGGTGGCCGACAGGTGCAAACGCACAGCAAACAGCGAGACGTGCTGCAAACGGTTAAACACACTACAAACACATGAATGATGCACACTCCAAAACAAACAAACACAAAAAAGGAATGCAATGAAAAAGGCAGCAAACACAAAATAAACAGAAGCAAAAAGAAATATGCTGCAAACCCCACAAAAAACACCAGGAAGTAAGTGAAACGTTGCAAACTTACTCCACAAAACAGACGTCCACCAGACCACCAGGGGGAGCTCACCTCTGTCTCCTTCCTCTTCCTCATCACTACTATACTCCCTCCTCATCATCATCACTACACTCCTTCCTCATCATCATTATACTCCCTCCTTCTCATCATCATTACTATACTCCTTCATCATCATCATCATCATCATCATTATACTCCCTCCTCCTCTTCATCACTATACTCCCTCCTTCTCATCATCATTACTTTACTCCCTCATCATCATCATCATCACTATACTCCTCATCATCATCATTATACTCCCTCATCATCATCATCACTATACTCCCTCCTCCTCATCACTACTATACTCCTTCATCATCAACATCATTATACTCCCTCATCCCTCTCATCATCATCATCACTATATTCCCTCATCATCATCACTACACTCCCTCCTCATCATCATCACTACACTCCCTCCTCCTCCTCAAACCACCGTGTTCAGGAGGAGGGAGTATAGTGATGATGATGAGGAGGAACCAATGACATTTGAAAACTAAAAATGAAAACCCTTCATGTAAGGAGAACTTCTGACCAAGAGTTAATGTTGAATTATTTCATTTGACTGAACTAATAAGGCAGACCTAATTGTATCTGATTTTAAAGAATTTTATATTTTTTATTGTTATTTTTATGAAAATGAGATGACGAAAGATTTAATGTTGAATGCTTTCATTATACTGGCGTTTGAGACTAGAACTCTTATTTATTCATAATAAATATTGATTAAATTTTGATCAAATCTAATTTTCTCCAAGTTTTCAGAAAGTCATTTGTGTCTGACAGCTCTGAAGCTAGTGGTAATATCAGTAATAAAAGTAATCCTCAGCAAGATGCTACTAAATGAGGAACACTCAGCTATTATTCCAACTGAAAATCTACTTTAAAAGGCTGTTGTTAGCCTAACAAAGATGGAAAAGGGAGGTCAACTTTTTAAGGTTATAGTTTTGTAATTATGACCCTAAAGTGATGGAGCAGTGACAATCTTTAAAAAAACCAAACCCTGAGAAGCAGAGTTAGGGTCAGATACTGCTGCAAGCTGTTTCTTCCTCACTGCTGAGCTCTCGTACCTTTCTATGTCTCCCAGGTATCAAAGCTTGATATTCCTGAGGTGAGGAGCTACTGAAGGTCTATTCTCTGCACCAGAACAAAGAACTCCTGAACACTAAGCCATTGTGCTGCTTTCGCACCTGCCACCAGTGAATACACTTCATGTTATATTTATGTGGCCTAAAGCACAGCGTCTCCCTACAATCCCCCTTAGCCTCGCCACTTTTCTCTCTGCTCATCTTCTGCTTCTGTTAAATCCTCTCCAGCTCCAGCAGGCCTTCCTTTTCTACACAACGGTTCTCCACTTCACTACTGTTGCCCCAGATACACACTTTTTAATGGAAATAGTTCAAATGAATCAGAATTACACTTAAACACAAAGCTGCATCTGTTTATCGCCTCGTTATGTGAACTAAAACACACTTTGTTATGTGGTGAAGAAGATGCAGTTCCAGCCAATCTGAAACCAATAACTCAAAGTTTCCCTCCTCAGAATAAATTAACTCAAGTCTCTATACAAAACACCTCAGGTCGGGACTTCGACACCTTCAGGCCGCTTCGGTGTGATTTCTGAATGAACCGAGGCGGTGGTGGAGTTGATGCTCCTTTGTGCCATTAAGCAAGGCAGTAACAGGCGAAATGGTCGACATTTGGAAAGGTGAGCAGGCTTTGTGGCTCAATAATGTGATGAAATGATGACAAATGGTCTCTTCAACCACCTGGACACAGAATTAAGCAAAAAACAAGTTTACTACTGACAGAAGATTGATGAAGGTGCACAGCAACTTTGTATTTAGTTAAATAAAATAGTTAAAGGGGACCTATTATGGATCCATGAACAAGTCAGGATGGGTTTGTGGGTTCTACAAAACGCCTTCATTATATTTAAAACACAGAATCATTCTCAGATATTCAGATCTCACCTGATCAGTTCTGCCTGTTTGGAGCTCATTTCAGAATGAGCTGTTTTAGGGCTACCCCACTTTTATGCAAATTAGCTGCTGTTGGCCACGCCCCCCAACTCTGTGTCCCGCCTCAAATGAAGGGAAGTGAAATTTATTTATAAAGCAGTTTTCCGCAACAAAGCGATTCAAAGTGCTTTAGAACACAGAAACAACAATTGGGTACATAATCAAATACAGAGGTACAGCAAACATAATCAAATATAGATCATGTATAATCTAAATGAAATGATGAAACTAAACATATCTAAAACATGAGCTAAAATAGTCAAAATAGTAGCTAAAATAATCTAAATAAAATCATGATGAAGTTAAAGCTGAGGATTCCGACTTTGGGACAGGGGTACTTAGCAGTTATTGAGTCGGACACAATCAGCGGGTCCGAAACCCGACTGGTAGCGGGTCGGGACACTGGCAATCAGCGGGTCCGAAACCCGACTGGTAGCGGGTCGGGACACTGGCAATCAGCGGGTCCAAACCCGAAAAGTGTCCGGACGGCCGCCTGGTAAAGATCAGTTTTATTTTATTTTTCCCCAACTTTTCTTCTCTTTTATTAACATAGTTCTACTGTTAGTTCAGACAAACCTGCCGTGACTTTAACAGAGATGTGTTTCTGGGCCAGCTGAGCTGTTCTACAACTTTCTTTGGCAATATGGTGGGGACATTGTCATCAAAACTAACATGAAGCCCGCAGCTCTGTCCTCCGTGATGGGAGAACATGCATGTTCTATATCGCAGCCGACAACAGAACTTTTTTCTTTTCCAGCAGACATTGTTCAGCAGTAAAACCAGCAGAACGAATGTGACGGTCTTCCTGTAATGAAGTGGGTTTGCAGTTTAAAGACAAATAGGTCTGTGTGGCCATTTTACAGAGTTTTTTATGAAAGAACCTTCAGAGTTCATATATAAACTCAGAGTTTCACTGCTCTGGGTAACATCCATCCATCCATCCATCATCCATCATCCATCCATCCATCCATCCATCCATCCATCATCCATCATCCATCCATCCATCATCCATCCATCCATCCATCCATCATCCATCCATCCATCCATCCATCATCCATCCATCCA
>NC_051440.1:27856456-27859206 GCF_001649575.2 Kryptolebias marmoratus | reverse complement strand
TCATTCATCCATCTATCCATCCATCCACCCATCCATCCATCCATTATCCATTCATTCATCCATCCATCCATCCATCCATCCATCCATCCATCCATCCATCCATCCATCCATCCATCATTTATATCCAACAAACTTGTCTCAATCTCGTCTTTGGATATTTATTATATCACAATGTTTGACACAAACAGAAAAAGTGCCACAAATAACAACATTCTTGTTGAAATGTTTTTTTCTAAAATGTATTTTCCTCTGTAAAAAAATTAGGCTCAATTAAAAAGTTGTTGCAACGCAATGTAAGAACAACTGATTATGTTTTAAATAAGATTTGATGTTGATAAATTTCCTCCTAATGGAAATAAAACAATGATTAAGACCAACCCCACCTCCTTGGTCATCACAGCACTTTTTTGTTTAGTTTAACAACTGAAAAAACAGTTATTATTGCCTTGTAAGTTGATTGGCTTAAGTCAGAAAAAAATACTCATTTTTGTGTTAGTTTAGAAAAATGTGTGTTTAAAAGCCACATGCATACATACAATACATTCATATTCCTGAGTGTGTTTCCATCTTTGCCTGTTTCTGTCTTGAGACATTGTTAAAAGAAATGGTGGCAATGTGACAGCTTTGCAACAAAAAACAAATCGACTTTCTTTCGTTCTCTTTCTCGTAGAGTGATTTGCTTCTAACAATGGTGTGATTCCCCCAACGATGTCCCTCTGCAGGGAACCTACCCCCTAATTTTTCTCCACCTAAACAGAAAAGAGCCCTGCTAAAGAGCGTCATTAGTGCCAGGACATTTTTTTGTTTTCTTATTCTCTGAAGAAAAAGGAAGTGTTATCTGTGGCGGACAAACTTAACCCAATTAAGATCTTGTGGGGCATGGGGGCTTGGCTTGGGAGTCGACTGAAGCTGTCGGCTTGCCAACCAGGCACACAGTCAACCAGTCAGAAAGCCAGAAAGGCAAGAAGGCAGGCAAGAAGCAAGCCAGTCTCTCAGACAGTCATCAGTCAACCAGCCTGTAAACCAATAAACAGCTCAACAGCAGTCAGTCAACAGTCAAACCAGACAATTTGGACAGTTATTTCGCCTTTATTAACCGGGAAACTTTCATTTTCATTATAAATCAATGATCTTCCTGAGGCCTGTGAAAGATTTCACATACAATTATACCCAAACAACAGTTATGTTTACCAAGACAAAAAAAAAAACAAAACTCAAAGAGGCAGAAATCGTTCTTTCATGTTCTTGAACACACAAACAAAACTGGCTGAATAATTCCTGTCTTATGTTAAATGCATACAAGTATAAGAATGGTATGCATGTTCTTTTCTAAGAAACCCTCAAACACAACACAACACAACACACACACACACTGGCTGATGTCTTTCTGGAAGGTGAAGAGCTGAAATTATTCAAAGAATTCAA
Organism: Kryptolebias marmoratus; assembly: GCF_001649575.2. Classification (NCBI taxonomy): domain Eukaryota; kingdom Metazoa; phylum Chordata; class Actinopteri; order Cyprinodontiformes; family Rivulidae; genus Kryptolebias; species Kryptolebias marmoratus. The sequence goes on along the minus strand of NC_051440.1, from coordinate 27,857,781 downwards.
ATACCTACGTGGCCAGCTTGACTTCTCACTCAACCATTAGGAGCCACATTAAAAAGTCATCAAAAATAATCAAATATAACCTGCATCATTTCAGGCAAATTAGCAGTTGTTTAACACATAGTGTGGCTACAATGTTTTTAATTCAATAATTTTGTTTTGCCTTACTGCTGAGTCAGCTGGTCTTCATATAAGTTCTAAAAATACTGGAGAAAACACACACAGAGTTGACATGCTTAAAACAATCAAGAATTACTCAGGGAAAGATGACTTTTAAAGAGAAAGTTACTGACGGATGACTTTGGGTTAGAGATCATAAAAGTACATGACAGACACACATGTGAGTTCTCTAAAGAAGTTTCAAGCTTCAGCAGGTTAGATGGGAGAGACTGTACATTCAGCAGCCATTGCTCAGGTTCTTCACCAGTCTAAGCTTTATGGGAGAATGGGAAAGAGAAACTCAGATTAAATCTTGACTGAAGATTGTCTCGATTATTTAGAGACTTCAGTGAAGCATAAATTTTCCTAAGAAATGAATCACAAAAGCAGATAATTTCTCAAATGGAGCATTTGCAATTAGGCAAACAACAAAAGACTTCTTGATATATGCAAATGTGGGCTGAGACAGAGACATCATGGCCCCTTACATGAGAGCATATGCCCTGCATACTGACTTACACTGCAGCATGTTGAAAAATCATCAAATCTTCCTCCCTCTGAGCCACACCTCACACACAGAGAAACACTCACCCCATGATTTGCACACAAGTGCCAGATACACACTCTGACAACCAAACATGTTGATAATTAGAGTCTTGTTACTGGAAGGTGTTATCACAACAATTAACACCCTAATGTGTGCATGGATACATGAATGTGTGTGTGTGTGTGTGTGGGGGGGTGCATTCCATTATTCTGCCACAGAGGCTCAACACATAAATACACACAGCAAGAGTTTGATGTAACAAAGAAACAGTTTCCCATTTGATGAAGTTCCTGTAAATTCTGACACAAAGGCAGCAGGAAGACAGTGGAGTGATAAATTCTGATTGATATCTAGTAGGGAGGGAGGTGAGGGTGTAGGGGATGGGGGCTGGGAGTGCAAGAACAACCAGAATTAGTAACAAATGCAAAAAATGAGGCTGTACTGAGTGGTAACAGAGCAGCAAGGGCTTGGGAGGAGTATGGTAGCAGAGGTTCTGGGTTCTGGTTGGAGTATGGTAGCAGAGGTTCTGGGTTCTGGTTGGGGTATGGTAGCAGAGGTTCTGGTTGGAGTATGGTAGCAGAGTTTCTGGGTTCTGGTTGGGGTATGGTAGCAGAGGTTCTGG
>NC_051440.1:27793064-27854722 GCF_001649575.2 Kryptolebias marmoratus | reverse complement strand
GTTGGGGTATGGTAGCAGAGGTTCTGGTTGGAGTATGGTAGCAGAGTTTCTGGGTTCTGGTTGGGGTATGGTAGCAGAGGTTCTGGTTGGAGTATGGTAGCAGAGTTTCTGGGTTCTGGTTGGAGCAGGGTTCTGAGTGAAACACTCAACAGTTGAGGACACGGAGGTCATGGTCTGCCAGTGTGTGCCGTTGAAGAAGTGGCTATGGAACTGTGGAAGCTTTCTGCCGGCACAGAGTACAAGAGCACTGGGTATCTGTTTGGAGTAAGCATCACAAGTGTGTGCAGGTGTTTTATTCTGTAGAACATACTTTATTGATGCTGGCACAAATTGTTTGTCCTTATGAAGGGAGATTCAAAGAGATTGCAGCTTATTTGGAGAACAGGTGGGGTCTCCTGCACTGTGTGGGTGCTACTGATGGCTCCCACATACCCATCATTGCACCACAACAATTTCCCAGACTATTTCAACCATAAACGCTGGCATTCTTTAATCCTGCAAAGTGTTGTTGGTGGAAAGGGGCTGTTTTGGAATATGTTTGCTGGACTGTCAGGGAGCTTCCATGATGCAAGAGTCTGTGAAACCACTTCCCAGTTCACACCAGGGACATTGGTGTGGTGACTGCTGGCTATTAGATCCTAGGAGACTTGACTTATCCTTTGCAAGACTGGCTCTTAAAATCTTTCCATGACAAAGAAAGACTGATGGCAGAACAGCATATGTTCTGCCATCAGTCTTTCAGTCAAGTGTGGATGGTTGTAGAAAATGCTTGAAGGGAAGGTTGTGCTGCCTTCTGAAAAAAAAAAAACCTACAGAAAACATTGAACTCATGAAGTCGAAAGTCTGGACTTGTGCTCTTCGTTATCTATGTGAAAATCATGGAGACCTATGACACCTCATGGGATGTACCTGCAGCAGAAGCCTGCAGTGGCACAGGGTGTATAGGAGGGCAGACACATGCGCAACAATTACAAACATTATTTTCCTGTTCTTGTGAGGACACCTGTACTCTGTCTTTTACAATAATGTTTGATAATAAATTTTTGTAACCTTTGCAGAGATCTACACCTTTATTTTATATTCTGTCATCATGCATGCCACAGAGCAGTCGCTGAAAATGACTCATCCAGTGATGTGGCCCCCTGGCCAATCAACAGCCTGCAGTCCACTGATCTCAAACCTTCAGCTTGACTCGGCTCGCTTGGAACCTCGGCCGAGGAGGTGCTAAAGAACCGGGCTGGAACGGGTGGGATCACCTAATGGAAAGGCTCTAAACTCATGCCAGGTTGACCCGAGTAGGGCCGAGTCGAGCCCATGGAACAGGGCCACAAGTTCCTAGGTCCTGGGTGAAGCGTGGCACTGTAAAAAGTTAAAATATAGTAACAAACTGATATTTTCATACAAGTACTTTTCTTCTAAATGTTTCTATGAGAACACAAAATTATTCAAAACACAAAGAGAAATTATTAAAGAAATTGATCTCACATAATAGATAAATAATTATCTGAAAGTTGTTCTGTGTTTTTAGGTTTTAAAACATAATAACTATTTAAAACTGAGAGCATAACAGTCCAAACCAGCACTATCCAAACAGAAGAACTGGTGTTTTATTTCCTCTAAACTTCTGTATCAGAGATAAATCCTCAGAAAAATGTCTAAATGAAGAAGTGAGGCAACATTACACTGTGGGTCCAATCAGAGCAGCTGTGTAGGCCGGAGTAATGAGGTGAAGACGGTTGTCCATTACTTCCTGAGATGATGATGGGCTCCTCGCAGCTTGAGGAGGAGGAGGACGAGAACATTCAGATTCATCTTCCTGTTGTGTCTCAGCAGCTTCAACTCGCACTTTATCAGTAACAACAGTAATGTCTCTTATGCAACAGTTTCAGAAGAAATACAGTCATTATTTTACAGATATCAGTCTAAGCTTCAAAAGTAAAAGGAAACTGGTGAGAAAAACAAAAAATCATTTCAAGGAACTCAGAGTAAAAACTGGATACTGATTCCATTCAGATTATTTTTGTCTGTTTGGGTTCAGGTGAAGGTCAATTAGCCAAGTTAAATGAGTTTAATTCTGGAAGGATTGATGAGCTAAAGGCTAGTCTGAACAGAACTGAGACCAGCTGTCAACTGAAAAGGTTTCACAGTATATCAGGAGAAACCTTTACACCACCATCAGTTCTGCATCATATGGTTAATCCAGCTGAAATGTGATAACGTTCTTGAAGGAAGTGCTACAGCTACTTGCTGCTGCTTTTTGTGCATGTAAAAAAACAGGATTTGAAATAAATGTATTGAGAAACTGTCAGCGGTGTAAGAGTTTACAAAATTGTTCTAAGTAAGATTTATGACAGTAATTCACTTTGTTTCATTTACTGATGTACAATTTGAGTCTGAAATTTACTGATTTTAGGTTTTAGAGCGTCTAAACAATCCTATGCTCTAAAACAAGACTATGCAGGTATATAAATTTAGTAAGTTATAAATTTAATGTAACATAAACTGTGTGTCAGAGTTCATATGAGTCCCTTTGCGTGTCCTAATAATGCCCCTGTGCATTATTGTTCGGGTGACTGGACTAAGGACAGAGGCCGTAATGAAGACTAGTCCGGTTAGAGAAGGTTCTGCTTTCATTCAGGTTCTACAGAACCAGGGCAGGTGCCACAACCAACAACCAACTAATTTAATTTAGAAGCAAGTTTATTCCCTTTGCTTCTCTGACTTGTAGCTCATCTGCATTTAATTTGTTCTCTCAGTTTATTGGGTTCCCTTCATTCATTCATTCATTCATTCATTCTTCTTTGTCACTTTATCAGTTTGGACTTTCTGCACTGCAGCGCATCAGTTTTACCTTCTTATAAAACCTGTCTCTGTATGATCAATGACTCATTGATTCAGGCTCTGCTCTAAGCGTTGGTGTTTGTCGCCATCTAGAGGTTAACTGGTGCCATTATTATGAAGGATGTCAAAAAAGGTCACGAACTCTGACCTTTTGATAACAGATGTGATCAAGCTCAGAAAGAGCTGCCATGATGGAAGTAAAATCCTTCTTTTAAAATCAAGAACTGATGTGAATCAAGCAGAAATAGTTTCATTCATTTTGTTTCCATTCAGTGAGGTTTAAACTAAATTATTAGTTTATCAAACACTGGGGGCAACAAAACATTTTAAAGTTGTTTTATGTTTTTAGGCCAGATTAGGAAAAAACATTAAATAAAAATATGAGAACTTGCTTTAGCACCAATTCTGCTTGAAGGAAAACAGAAAAAACAACAAAACCAAAAAGCAAAAAAGTCTTTGGTTCATTCACATTTAATAAAAACCAAATAAAGTTTACTTCTTTTTTTGACACCCCAAAGTTGAGCAACAAAGCAGCTTTAGCTTAAACAGAAAGTTTCCTGAGGCTGAACTGGAGAAAAAAAGATTCAAAGTAAAACTGTTGTAATGTGAGACTCAATAACTTAACCTCAAGGCTTTCTGCCAATAACATTAAAACTGATTATTTATACACAAACTTGTACAAAAGTTCAATTTCATAAAATGAGTTTATTTTTACAGTACAACAAAAATAAGTGTGTAACTTACTTCAAAGTTCTTTTTCACATTTTTCTTTCTAATTAGAACAAAAGATGAGGAATCAAAAGTCTCCATTTCAGAATAAAACAGGTTTTCTTTGAAAAATAATTTTTGCTTTCATTCCTGCAGAAATCTCAGCTGAAGCATCAAGTAACATATTTACATTTTACCTGAAAAGAATAGGACACCAAGGTGAAGATTTAATCATTAAAACAAAAATTTAATTACAGCCAGTTTTTAGGAGAATTTTTTCACTGAAAAAAGGAAAATGAGTTTCAGATTTACAGAAAAACTCGGCTGCATGTTTGTCTCAGCCAAATGCAGACAAGAAGAATATCGTTTTAGGAAAGGGAAAAGTAAAAACCCCCACAGAACATGCAGAAATGTGATTCATTCTAGTTTTACATTATTTAAATTTAGAGATTTTTAACTTCTAGTAATTCTGATTCAATTCACCTGTTTCTTAGTCAGCTTGTTCCTGTTCAGGATCACAGGAAGCTGCTGCCTGAGCAAGAGGCGGAGTTACACCTGCACAGGTATCTGTGAAATTTTAGGTACCAACTTAAAAAAAAAGCAAAGCAGACAAGTTATCACAAAACCATGTGGACTGTTTGTTGTCAAGGTGCAAACTGGACGTTCAGGACTGCCTGAGAGATCTTCAAAACGTTTCGGCCAATCATACATGAGTCCATCTACGACAACATCAACACATCTAACAATTAGAATGTAGCTCAGCATGGTTTACTACTATACATAATGAATAATGAAAACATAAGCAGAGGAACTTCCTGCTCTAATGTTATATTCAAAACACTACATGTTTTATTTACAGTATTTATTTAGTGTCGAGGTCCAATCAGCCGGGGATGAGGGACACCTGCAAAAAGATCAACACATTAAATTATTTACATTTATTTACACTGTTTCAAGTCAAAAATAGATACCTTAAAAATCCTAAAATTCTTTTGAAAGTACCACTGACCCCAGTGCTCGAAGTGGGCCGTTACTCACTGGTACACTGCACCGATATTTCTACATATTTGTCCTAAAGCTGAAAACATATTGGAAGTGCATCATTTAATGCACTACGCTTAGGACACGTCAGGCTGCAGTATGCTGCAACAACATTGATCAACTTTAAATATTAGCTTAAGATTTTTTTTCTGTCTTGGCAGAAAAGCCAGTCTCATAATGCCTGGTTCACACGGCAAGATTTGAAAATCGTTGGCCGATTTTCAAAACCTAAGAGACCACATGTTCGGTAAAACATGTTTGAACGGACAGCCACAGAGCAGGAACAACACACCACCACTCATGAACATTCAGATTCCAGACAGGAAATCCCATAAAACTCTGTGATTCCATACGTGAATTCAGAGTAAATAAATATGGCCGACGATTTAGAAGCAATGGCGATAGTTTGTGGACTTCTCTTCAGTGATAAAAAAAACGTTACAAAAAGAAAAGGCAGGGGCTCTATTTGCTGGACTATGATATGGAGTTGGGTTGTTCTGTTTTATTCAATGTTAACCTTTGTTACACTGATTGTTTTCTGTTCTGTCGTTTCATTAAGCTTCACCGGTTAACTATTCGATTAAGTTTTTGCTGTTTTAATGTTGAAACAAATGACACAAACATCAGTGAGTCAGTCCTCCATCTCTGATGTCCACTGGACTTTTGGTTGCGCCATGTCAGCTGAATTTTGTTTTGGAATCCCCTCTGTGCTTACGTCACCATGCTTTCTGATTGGCTACCTGTCTCTTTCAACAGGAAATCGAAACAATGATTGCATTATCTTCTCCGAAGGTCATCAAGTTTTGCAGAAGCCTGTCAGTGATTCACTCATTTCCTTGATTCCTGTGTTGAAGCAGAAAAACAACTCAAATATGCAAGACAGTGGGCCACGAGGACCGGGGTTGGGGGCCTCCGATTTAAACAGGGCACAGCTGGGCATGTGGCGGAAATTTTAGTAAACCAATTAAAACATTGTGCTTTAGCATGAACTAAGATCCTTCAAGACCAGTGCTGCTGAAGAGTTTCCATTTTTCACCTGAGTGATAAAATAATGATTGTTGTGCTTTAAAATGAGATGGTGGGGTGTGTCAAAGTACAGGCACTTTTCTTTCCCCAATTTGAGCACTGGCTGATACTAATATAAACAAAAACCAATCCAATCTACCTGGAGAAGAAAGAAGCGGAGGACGAGAACTCTTTAAGGAAGGAGGTGGCAGTCTGTCCCTGTGGGGGCCTCTGTGGAGTGGAGGGCCGTGGTGGAGGAGAGGCCCTCGAAACAAACTGGGGCGAGGACCTCGAGAGACTGGGGACCCTAAAGGAAGACCAGGAAGCTGTTGCAAGGACAGCAGCGGAGGAGGTTTGGATTTAGGAAAAGTGCCTGCAAAACAGAGCAGAAAGATTGAACTGAAGGTTGTTAAAAGGTCCTGCAGAAGACAAGATTCGATAAATACCTGAACATCACAACCACTGAGACATAAAAAATTAAAAACAAACCCAGTCTACTGTGGCCCACAGAACAAAAAAGAAACCCCAATAACCACTGCATGTCCAAGCAGGTAGTTTTATTGTTGGGGTGGATTTTAGCATAAAAAAGACAGCTATTTAACTATAGTATATTTAGATATTATGTTTGAAATACTGAACATTTTAAATTTGGGAGGAAAAATCTAAATAAAGCTTAAAAACTTTTCTACAAACATACAACATTCAAAGTAAAAAAAAAAAAAAAGCTAGTTTCTTAGTCTGGAGGAAAATATTGAAAAACGTAAATGACATTCCCTTGAGTGAATGAAAAGTGTGAAAATTTTAAAGCTGAATTTATTCTTGATCACTGTGTGAGGGTGCACACGCTAACAGTGACACAATAACCCTAACCAATCCCCTACGTGGCGTTGCGCCATATGGTCGTGCACCTCCCAATTTTTGTAACTTCGCGCAGACTGCAAATTCAAACTGGATGATTTTGGTGCTCTAGCGGAGCTGGTTCGCCTGCATCAGTATTTCTATGATCCCTCTGTGAGAGATCACAAACATAATCAAACGGCTCAAAACTCACAGAAGGAGATTTTTGCTGCAGCCGATAAAAAGGAGTGTTTATAGAAATATTAGTGCTATGATGGGCCAATCACAACTAATAATACAGTACAGCTAACTATCCTTATAATTTCATTTATGTACTCAACATTTCATTTGAAACAAAGAGTCAAACTGAATGCTTTAAGTTGAAACATCCTCTCTGTATCACAGCCATAAATACAACAGCTCTTCCTCCTGAACACGTGCAGCCATATTTGATGTGTAACAACCGTCTGCTTGGTCTGCTCTCTTTTTTTTTTTTTAAACCACATTTCGACTGGTTATGCAGCGTGCTGTCCCGTCTTTTCAGAGAATGCTGCACCAACATAAGCATCAAGTATAAATGCCCTGCGTGAGTCTTTACTTTGTGTGCATATCGAAGAAATAATTAGAAATGTTTTTTTTAAACTTTGACACAGGAGCAGGATGGACTGTAAAGTTTTTAAAGCAGAAGTGACTGATGCTGTTTGCAGTCCCACCTGGTGTAGGCAGGAGTGGTGCAGGTGGGGATGGGGAGTGGTCCATCAAGGACCCCCCTGCTAAAGATGCAGACTGAGACTGTGCAGGTCCAGGTGGAGTAGGGAGCAAAGGAGGTGGTTTCCCCAATCCTGGGGGTAACATGTCCGCTTTGTCCTCCTCAGTATCTAAAGCTACAGCTTCGAACAAAAACAATGAAGACAAAACAGACATGAAAGCTGGAGGAGGTCATTCCAACACAGTAAAAGGCTTTGCTTCATTGAGCAGTGCTTTACCTTGTAAGTGGTCCTGCCGGGAACTGAGATACTCTGAGATGGTTTCCATCTCCTCGGGGTACAGATGCACTCCCTCAGCTAACAGCATGAGGAGATGTCGGGTTTCTGAGGGAACTGAGTGCCGCGCAATTTTTTCGCGATCCAGGAAGTCATCCAGCAGCTGGGACGCCTCTGCTGCGATATCTGCAGGATCCTTAGACGGCGACTCTTTGACGAGTCCACGATTATACTCAGCTTGGACAAAGTCCAGGGCCTGGTCTTTAGGCATGTTGCGATGGACTGGGGGTGGGAGGCAAAGGGGAACGTTAGTGGTGAAACGGCAGGGGACTGAGCTGAAAGTAGATGAGGTGAAATAAAACCTTAAAACTCTGGAAACAATGGTCTAAAACTAATTGTTTTTTCTATATTCTGACAGGACATGAGAGACTTCAATCTGAGTTTAGGTTTGTGTAAATGAGGACAGACGTGTCACTTTATGAAGAATCTTATTTCTAAATATTTTTTGTGTGTTTGTTTTGGAGGATCCAAATGCATAAAGATATGCATTTAGACATGTCTTCTAAAGACAATCAATCAGTGTGTGATATTTTAATCTTTGCTTCATTAGTTTTTACAGGACACCCATGTTGTTGTTTGAATTTTAAATTCTTAAACTAAAAATGTGTTTTTTTTCCTGTTATGTTTATATTTTTTTATCTGTTTTTTATTTGTGTATTATGCAGATTTATTTACTCAGGCATCTAGAATTAATGTGATTGTTACAATAATTAAATTAGATGTTATTTACAGAAAGAGCTGAGAGGAAACCTCTATTGTATTTTGAGTCACATTTCAGTAAGTTTGGTCATTTGTTCTGTTTATTAAATCAAACTTCTTTAAACAGGCAGATGCAAAAGTGCGCACAAAGTTTAAAAAATTGTTAAATCATGAACTTTGATTCAGGCCAAATCCTAATTTACTCCTTTCACCTACCCTTTAGCCCTACACCTCTACCTTTAGAAGGTTAGGCTTAGAAGAAAGGGAAGATTCACATTTCTTTTTGTGATGTCAGGGGAAGGTGAGGGGGTAGGAATACTTATCCCTTCAAATGAAGATTTTTAAGCAGTATACTCAAAAAAGGGGGAATGAGCTGTGCTAGCAAAGAACCTCATAAATTTAAGTATTTTTTTACCTTTAAAAACAAAGCATCTGTAAGTGAGAAGAACACAGATAATGGCCATCACTGAAACAGGTGATGCTCACACGATAATCCTGTTTCCTAGGGTATCCTCTTCCCCTCGGTTTCCAAATGTCTCCAAGGCCAGACATTTAAATTCACAAGAGGAAGTGGTTCAAAAAAATCAAAAATGGAATGAGACACTGCTTTATGAGGCAGATTCCTTGTAACTAGTTATCAAACATCAATATATATTATTTTCTGTTTGTTTAGGGCAATGAACAATCAAATTAACTGCTATACATTAAACTGGATTGTACAAGGATTTTAGTGACAAGATTTTTTACTGGAAAAATATCTTCATCTGAGTTTCTTTGCTAGCAAATATGGTACTGACCAGTAAGTGTGACCCTGAAAAAAATGTTTTTACAGCCAGAAACAGGGGCCATTTTACTTTTTGCCCTATGTGGTATGGTCAAGAGGTCAAATGAAATGTACTCTTTTTTTTGCACAATGTAATACTTTTTCTTTCATTTTAATTACAACTTTTTCATTTTGTCACAATTTCACCAGACGCCAATGATGATGCAGGGTTTCCCCCAGCGTGAGACGTGTGTTGGTGCTTTGTTTGCACTTTTTCATTTATGTTAATTTAATTTATTTGTAAATGTGACTTAAATTAGGATTCAAATTAGGTGCAGTTAATTAGTATTTATTTCAATTGTATTTTTCTTTAAAAAAGTATTTCAAAAGTGCCTTTTTGTAAAACTGTAGTTGTGTAAATATTTGGCACAAATATCTTACAATATCAAATAATAGCCATATTTTCAACTTTCCTGTCAACTTTAATAATTTTTTTTTCACTAAATGACGGTCAGCCGGCGATCGGCCACCTACCACCAGGCTTAGCCTCTTTTCAGGGGGAAACCCTGTATATATATATACATACATATGAGGAGGTATTTATCAGAGGAAGAGCAAACAGGGAAACGTTGTGCTCAGTTGTCTTAAAACTGATTATTTGATGGAAAGTCTGCATGTTACAGAACAAAATGACCCCTAATCAAAAATATGGAGCATATGTTTAATGTTAATGTATAACAAACTGTAATAAATTGTTTTTTTCTTTATGTTTAGTATGTCTGAGTTATGCGTTGAGTATCCAAGAAGAAGCCAGAGGATATTTTACCAGGAGACAGCTAATGTACATTTGATTAAACACAGCAAAAATTTAGTGCACTTAGGAAGACTTTTAAAATAATTTAATTTAAAAAAAAAAGTTTATAAAGTAGCAAATTTCAGCAGAGAAATCCAGTTTTATGTCAGTGTTAAAATGTGAATATTGTTATTTTTGTTTAATTTTACAGAAAGTCTATATATGAGATTGTGTTTGGGAAACTAAGGAAAACAAAAATGGCATTCCACCTTTAAACCAAGCTGAGGGTCATATGGGCAAGCTAGAAAAAAATATGAGGGGTTGAAACTTACTTTTTAGGGATTCTGAGAAAATGATAACAGTGCAGGAGGACAGAGCTATGTTTTTCTGCTCCACCAGTATACATAATGGGGAGCCATCTGCTCGAACATCCTGCAGGGCCCGGGTCAGGCCCGATTCCGCTTGAAGGTAGAGCATTTCCACTGACAGGCCACGCTCCTGCAAGCACTGTCTTAGCGATTTGGGGTAATCCCTTTGAGAGGAAGAGAAACATTTTGTTAAATTGATGTGCCGTAACGAGATCCATTTCTGTGGGGAGCAGAGAGTTCTTGTAATGAAAATGTTTTTTTATTCGTTGAGGTTTAAGAGGTAATAAAGGCATTGTCAAATGTAAAATGTGTAACCTTACTTGGTTTGACAATTTGTTAAGAGTGTTTGTACTCAGACATTTATCACTTTTATGTAGTTGTTTCTGACATCCTAATTTAATCATCTCTAGAGCTGAAATTTACTCGTGCTGTTTTATCAAGAATGAACAACACTTCAAGCCCTCTAATGCCCCTTTTACACGGACCCTAACGGTCCTGGCTCCACTCTACTCGGCTCGCTTTGCAAGCGTTTACATCTGCATTTTTTTGCACACGGTCCCTGCTTTTTTAATCCCTGCTTCGGAGTCAGGCCAGCCAGGCCGGCCCTGCTTTCTTGGTCCCTGCTTCGGAGTCAGGCCAGCCGGGCCGGCCCTGCTTTCTTGGTCCCTGCTTCGGAGTCGGGCCAGCCAGGCCGGCCCTGCTTCATGGGCGGTGCAAGCTTAGCTCCTGTTCACTCATTGGTCGTGGGTGTGGCCAGATGCAAGCATAAAGAGCGAAGGTAGGAATATAAACAGCAGCGTTATTTTACCCTGCAGCGTTTCTGCCGTCTCTCCCCCAGCTGAAGGCCTGTAAAGCCTGAAATCTCCGGCAGATAACAGCTGTCCTACTCCGCACAACAATCGCAGCATCCAGAGCATTTCTTCCACTGCGCCTCTCTTCCTGAAGTCTCAGGAGAATCCCCATAAGTTTAAAAAACAGCAACAACACAGGGCCAACGTTGTCCATAGCTCTACCTTTGTTTACACAACTTGCGCTAAGCGCCCCGCCCCCCGCAACATGAGGAGGCGTTCCTCTGCTACCGACCAAACTGGGCCGTGTGAACACGATGCATTCTGTATCGAGCCGAGCCGAGCCGAGTAGAGTGAAGCAGAGCCGGACTTCTGAATTAGAGTCTGTGTGAAAGAGGCATATGATGCTTGTGAGGGTTAAGCTTAAAACTACTCTTTCATGGCAACATCTTCATGGCTACAGTGTGAAACCGTGGCAAAGAAAGGGAACAGTTTATTTTCAAGTTGGTGGGTATATGATCAAGGAGAATTACTGGCTTCTTCCTCCTGAGTTTTACTCTTATCTAATTTTAGTTTAATGTCTCCACGGCAGCCTCTGTGGGCTCAGGGTTAAGGCTGAAAGAGTAAAGCAGAGTGGCCGTGTGTTTCCTCTGTGCAACAGTATCAGCAGTTTTATGGTTGTAATCAAAGATAAAACTCCTTTTGTGTTTGCTTTGCAGGAAAAGGTGAAGTACTTTTCTACTGGAGAGTTATTAGAAAAAAATGTAACTTTGAAGAAATACTTGATGCAACATTAGCAATTACTACTCATACGTTATAAAAAAAGCTTTTACAGTGTAAAGAGGGCAATTAAAAGCATTATGTTGAGTCTGTCACCACGTAATCTGCACCTGATGATGTCAGGAAGGTGGAGAAGGAAAGTTTGGATCACATACAAGTACACAACATATAAAACCTTCCACTCAGACTTGTGTGTGAGCCTATCCACAACTTATAAACTTATACTGGTGCCAAGTTAAAAGTTATGCAACAAAGGCAGTTTCACAGATGTTCTACAGAACTAAAAGGTTATAAAAACTTTCTGAAGAAGCGCCATGTAAAAAAAGCAACATTTCAACCAAATTCTCTGAAAAATCATCAGGTGCAAAATGTGTTGCAGAAAATATGTAAATTTACTGCAATGGTTACAAAAGTTGCTGCTTTACCTTTTAGCTGAAATATAAGCATAAATACATATAGTATTATTCAAATAAGAATGAAGCTTTTCCTCTATTCTTCTTCCTCTTGGAAGCTTTAAACATGATGTGATCTTGTTCACATGCAAGATGATTAGAAAACATATCTAAAAATAGATTTTATATAAGTATTTAAATCTGTTGTTAAGTTTAGTGCCGTGTGTAGATCTGCAAACAAAAAAATTATACAAATTCAGTTTTACATCTTTGATTTTGCTTTATTTAATTAAGATGTTTGGTGTTTAAAAGTTATTTAAGAATAAAAAATTAATTGTGAAATTAGTCAGTTTAGGTTAAGTGTTTTCTAGATTACTAGCATTAATTAAAACTAAATGCTTGACATTTTTGATCGAGTGAAAGTGCAAAGCAACAATCTGAAGACAAGCTGTGCGGCACACTTAACCCCAAATAAAAACCATATTTTTTAGAGATTTTTAAAGTTTTGCTGCTCAGCAATAAAGGAGTTTATTAAACACTGACGACACAGCTTCATCATTTTCACTTGTGTAGAAACATTTTGTCATTCTTTGTTGTGAGAATTTATAAAATCTGTAATATTTTAGTATCAGCACTTTACACAAACTTGTTTTTTATGCGTCTTGTCTTGAAGCATTTCACTCAAATTCAACAGCAACAAAATGACAATAAACAGACTTTTTCAGAGGATTTGATCAAATTGGTTTGAAGAGGGAAACCCAGACCTCCAGGTTTTCCGGGAGGATCCTGAGGTGTTCCCAGAGAACATATGATTTCTCCAACAGGTTCTAGGTTCTGTAGGACCCCGAGGTGTTCCCAGTCCAGAGAGGATATAAAATCCACCCAGCAGGTCCTGGGTCTGCCCCGGGGTCTCCTCCCCAACCCTATTTTGGACAAAAATATCCATATAAATGGATGATCAAACTAGATTTGAGTAATGAAATGTAGAAAAGTTGATTCACTCTTTTTAAACTTTTGAGATTTTTTATTGTTGTTTTTTATTGTTGTTTCTTGAGGACAAATAATTTTCTACTGAATCCATGAGTTTCTAAGAAAGGCCCCACCTGTTAAACAGTTGGAAAAATGGTTGATGATAATATTGTGATTTGTCATTAAGTGTAGTAGGAAATTAAATTCTGTTTCAAGATGTAGTCAGAAAAAAAAAAACCTTCATGATGTGTGAAAATAGTTCAGACTTTATTTCTAAGCAGGAATTAAACAAACTTGATTCTACTTTTTTTTAATCTAATTTTTCTTTTCTTTTATTGTGAAGCACTTTGTGTTATCCTATCTATAAAAGGTGCTATGTAAATCAATTTTACTTCCTTACTAATTTAACTCTAAGTACAATTAGCTTGTCAACCATTTGTAAAAAATGACCTACATGCTGATGTTTGATATTTATTTTACAACTTTTTGTTCTTTGTGTACACTGGGTCTAATTAGACATGGGTCCAGTGGGTCTGAGCTGGTTCCCAAAGAGCTAAAAGAGCCAATTCAGAGCCGACTCTTTTAGCTCCTGTAGTACTCAACAAAAAGCCGTTTGAGAGCCGAAAGAAATGGCGCTTTTTGAAGCTCAGCCAAATGAGCCGGTTCCCGGAAAAGAGCCACAAGTCCCATCACTAGGTCCAATGTTTGCTCTTGTGCTGTTTATGCTTCTTCAATCTTTCTTTCTCGATTTGTGAATTGTGTGTTTGGTGCAAAGTCCACTGAGTTTATGTATAAAAAACCCTGCCAAATATTTTGGAGACAACAGCAGTGGCTAGCTGTTTTTATAGTTAATCATATTTGTTGTTTGTTGACTTGATGAAGTCCTGCTGAATTTGTATCAAGCTTCTATAACGTTACCTAACACCAGAAACATCCCAAAGCTTTTCCTGTGTACTAGACTGGTGAACAACATTTAAATGCATTAAAATCTTACAGTAAAGTTAAGAAAATTCTCTGGACTTAACACAGAAACTGAAAAGCGTGTGAAAAGTTATTAGCAGCAAACAGCAATATTCAGTCTAGACTAAATGAGCACATGCTTGATACTAAAAGCAGGAACCAGAAATCCTTAGAACCTCTCAAAGCCACAAATAAACTCAATAAAATATTGTCAAACTGCAGCAGAACTCGTTGTAGTTGGAAAAACTCACAGGCACTTATTGGTGACAGAAAGGACCACGCAGTCGGCCGACTTCTTCTCCTCCTGAACTTGTTTGTAGAACTTCTGGTACAGAGCTTTACGCCTGTCTGCCGGAGTGACCACCTCTGGCTTAACTAAAGGGTTGACTTTGGCAAGAAATGTGGAAGAAAATTATGTGAGATAAACAGTGTGGTCTGAGAAAAGTGTTCACTTAAAAAAAGAAATTAAATTGTTTTGGAAACTTGACAAACAACATAAGAATTTTTAAAAGCATTTTTGAGATTATACAATAATGTGCTTTTGAAAAAAATGAGTATTTATAATATTAAAAAATATGATACAAAAAACTTAGGCAAATGTTTTACGTTTCATGAAGTATAAAGAATGAATCTCACCATTTGACTGATGCTTGTACGCCTCGAACTTTACACCACCAGAATAATTTTGAAGCTGTTCCAGTTCTTCATAACTAAAAGAAGTAAAAAAGGAGATCTGTCCAAGCTTAGTGGGTTTTGAGTCATGCTGACTTGGTAGAACTGATGATTTCTTGAAAGCTTTAGCAAAGTCTTGTAATTTTAGACCCATGTGTCCAGACAGCTGCTGACAAAACCCCACCTGAATGTGTTTATAAAAAGCTATATTCATTTTAAAAGTGTTGTTTGTTGTGAACTCTAAGAACTCACTGTCAATTTAAAAATGACTGCTTAAAAACTTCACATCTGAACTCCAGAGACGCTTGCATTTACCACAGGTGACCCAAAAGGAACATGAAGAACAAAAATGCAGCCCTGGAACTCAAAAGGTAGTGTATGCAGTTTTCACTGCATGCAATAAAAAAACCACCAGCCAACCGACAGACATCCTGAGTGAGTAGTCTGATGCTTTCAAATGCATTGGTGCATTTCAGGGTGAGTGCAGTTCCAGATTAGACACCAATGTAGCACCAGTGGTCTGTCCCCCAAGGAGAGTGTCTTTTGCTCTCAGAGACTGTTTGAAACAAGAACTAGAAAACATGGAAAAAGACAGCATAATATGCAAAGTAACTGAGCCAACCCAGTGGGTTAACGCACTCTTAATATGTGAGCAACCAAAAATAAACTCTGCCTATGCCTAGACACAAGAACCCTGAACAAAGCAATTATGAGGCCACCCTATCCACTGCCAAAGCTTGATGATAAAACGTACAAGCTAGCTGGAGCAGAATATTTTAGAATATCGGATCCCAGAGCTCAGTGAGGACTCATCTCTGCTCACCAACTCCAACATCGTATAAGGCAGATATTATTTCCTCAAGCTTCCTTATGGCATCATGTCTGCCCAAGACGAATTCCAGAGGAGAATTCATGAAATATATAAGGGCCTAGGGGGAGTGGTTGGCATTGCAGGCAACATCATTTTGTTTGGGAAAACCAAAGGAGGAACATAACCGCAACCTCAGGGCCATGCTCTGACGAACCAGGGAATAAGGTCAAAAGCTCAACCCAGAAAGTGTTGCATCTGTGTCAGCAAAGTCAACTACTTTGGACACAAGCTCACAGCTAATGGGCTCAATCCTGACCCTGTAAAGGTGAAAGCAATTCACAATATGCCACCACCAGAAAATGAAGTAGAACTGGAGACAATGGCTGAGGTGAGAACACTGTTTAAACAGCTCCTCTGACAATACATAGTTCAAATGGGACAAAACACACAAGAGAGCATTCAAACAGATGAAAGAAAACAGTTTAGTTTTTTAAATTGGGCCACCCATTCAAGATTTAGAGCTCATCAGTAGTTGATAATTAAGGAGAAATTCGCTGATGCATTAAAACAATAGAAAGAAAAATTAGGTGCTCAGTAAACATTGAGCATGGCAAATTTCTCTACAACTTTCCAAACTAAGGAAGAAAACACACAATAAAATTGATTTAGCAGAGTTGCAAAGTGATATGGGGGGGTCAGTGTATTGGGTTTGACCAATCTTGCAAGTTTTTCCACAAAGCACACTGCCAAAGTAGCTTTCTGCATTAATCCAAGTGTCTATGAAGGGAGATGTAATGTTGGGTTATAATTTTTAAATTAAACTCTTATTTTGAACCATCCTGCAACAGAAACCAGATATGCGTTTGTTATTGTCAGAACGTGATGGCTGTTATTGGCTGTTGGTGTGTGCAGCTTAATGTCTGATTAACGGACATAATGAGTGTTATATACTATAATAATGGTATTTATACAATAGTTTTAGGGTCTAGATGGTATATGTTCAATAGTTTTTACAAAATCCCAAATATATATATATATATTTTGGCATTTCTGTGCACTGAAAAAAAACACCTTCCTTTTTCTTCACGTAAATATCCACATATTGTCATAAAGTTTGATCTGACCAGCAAGACCTTGCCAGATGGAACTCCACCCCACCTGTGTGCATATTTGACAATCACAACACACACCTGGTGGCTGAGAAAGTGCACCCCCTACACCCACAGAGCAAAAAATCTGGCTCACATTTAGCACATAAGACAGTTTGGGTGAAAATACAATCATTTTAAAGCAACACTACGATATTTCATCATTTCCTATCAAATAACCCTGATTAAAAAGCAGTAACTCTGACATGACGGTGCATATTAGTTATTCATAATCCAGCTGTCTCAAAGTAAGATGCAATAAATAGTCACGCTGTTGTCATATAACTTGTGAAAATCGTTACCAAAACTGTGCATCTAAAAAAGTTTAAAAAACAAAAACAACAACTGGACCTCAGCTCTGTAGTTAAAGACGTTTCTCTTTTAATGATTTTATATCTTTTAATAGGATTTTTCAATTCAAAACTGGAGAGCTGAAAAAAAAAAACCTGCATGAGATGCTCTGTTGATGCAGATAAATTCACGTCTTCAACTACAAAATAGAAGCCCAGTTTCTTTCTTCGTAGTGGGTTTTTAAACTTTTTTGGGTTTGCCAAATCCTGGATTAGTGAGAATCTACACCAGCAAAACTGGGCCTAAACAGTGAAAATACACAGAAATGGTCATAGAATAAAGCTTCCAAAGGACGGCTGTATTTTGACCTGCACTGTTTTATGACCTACTTCATCGAGAATTAAAACTATAGTGGTGTCTTTATTTCTGTATAAACTGGTACCTTTCCAGAGGATCGGTTAGCTCTTCGCTTCTGTCCTCTCTGCTTGGATAAGGAGCTGCTCTTCGAAATAAACGGAGCTGCTGGGCACTAAAACACAACAAAAAGCTTTTTCAGAGCGGTATTACTAATAACTAGCGTTTACATGAGTGATACAGTAAAATAAATGTTTAGTATTTGATAGCTTCCTAGCAGGCTAACTGCTAATGCTAATGTTTCTACCCGGAGCGATGAGACTCACCCTCCGTTCGAGCTGCCTGAAGGCCTCCGTCCGCCTGCGCCGGGCTTTAACCAGGACATGTTTTAATCGAAACTGCTGCTTCAACTTATCAAACAAATGCTGCTGTTTTTGATCACACTTAGCAAATAAATATTTCTGTGATGTTCCCCCACCAGGACAATTAATTTACTTGCGGTGGTGGAAATGAGGTTGAAGGCGGAAGACGGTCAGCCGCTAGCGCCCCCTGCCGTCAGAGATTGGTACACCCATAATTACTGACAGTGAACAGGTAGTTTATAAAAACTACTCAACACCCAAAAATATACATTTTACTCTCATTTCTCTTTATGTAGCTGTCAGACTGTGCAGCCAACACTGCTTCTAATAGACAACATGCAATACCTCAGGTCTATTCACATTCAACTTATTTAAATGTTGATTAATGTACGTTGTTCCTTTGAAAATAATTAAATTTTATAGAACTTCAAAATAAAATTTAATTTACCTTTGTACAATGACTATTAATGTCTGAATACAAATTTTAGATTGTTTGAACTGCAGTACCAATGTGTTCATTCTCTGGCACTTTCTTCCACTCACTGGAACTTATTTGTTTTTGCATTTCATGTGGAGCCATTTATATGCAATCTTTATACGCACAGTATTTTATACATTTATATGTATTTTGTGTTTTTTCATGTTCATAAACACTTCTTTTGTACATTTGTATCATTATTTTTATTGCATGAAATTTATATTTATTAATTTAACACCAACTTTCCTTGTGTATTTTGGTATGTTTCTTTGCTGCTATTTGCGGCTATTCATAGGGCATAGGGCGATTAACTTTCTGTAAAACTAAACAGTTTAACTTTCGTCTATCCGCGCGCATGTGATGTGTCGCGCGGATAATCTCGCGTTCTCGCCTGGTAGCGTGAGCGCGCCGCGGCAGGGACAGACGCCATTTTATTTTGAAACTCAAACTGATGTGGAGGCGCTCCAACTCTTCCATTTCATTAAGTTAGTTTTGTGGGACTAGAAGAGATGAGGATCTGAAATATTTTACTGGGGACATGGTGAGATTACGAATATTTCTATATTAAACACATTTTTTTAGATTTTAACACGGAGGGTAGCCGCTGGCGCTAACTAAGGAGGAGTCTAATTGCTGAGAAACAGCTATCACTATTCGTCTGAAAAGTAGCAGTTATTTCCAGTAATAGTAGTTTTTGTGTAATGTAGACGATTACAAAAAAACGTTGACTAACTACAAGCTAAGTACCGCACTTAGTATGTTTAGGTGAAGGTTTACGGTTTGTTTTAACATTATCAGCGTCTGTAACTATGTTAGCTAATCCATAGACTAGTCGGAGCCCGTGGAAGCGAGCTAACAACGTTAACGCCGTCGTTAGCAAGCCTGATTGTAAAATCATTTTCACGCAGTATTCAACCCTACTTAAACAGAAGCTAACAGAAACATTTGAAGCTGGTAGTTTTGTGAGGTAAGTCGTTAAAATGTGAAACGTTCAGATTTGATCGAGGGGTTTCGGTCTCGTGCTCACCTGCTTGAAGCTGGCTCGCGCTGCTAACCTTAATGCTAATTTGTTAGCATTAGCACGTAGCATTAAGTTTAAAGTATTTTACATAAACTGAGCATTGCTAGGTTGTGCTGGACAGTCAGATACAAATCTAAATTACAGGCTTCCCGTGGTTTAGTAAGACTTATTGTAGTGCATTTTATGAGATAATAAAGGTGTGCTTTAACTTGTTAGCTTGGTTTCTCAGCGTCATGGTGTTACTCAGGGTAGATCCTGTCCTCGCTGCCTGGCCACAGGAGAGTAACTTCTCCGGGTCACTGCTGCCACTAAAAACACTCCTCAGGAAGGAAAGTAGCTACTGGCTGTCCTAAAAGTAGCAAGAAGTTGATATATGACGTAATTGCCTACTTTGCATAGATGACCAGTACAGAATGATGCTGAGAGGGACTAAAACTTAGTGAAAAACTGCTTAAATATGATTAGAACTACAAATAACAATTCTTGATTTATTTAATGTCACAATTCCAACCTTCCTTTGTCCTGGCTTGTGGTCAGCAAAAGAGACACTCCAGGTTATTTTATGACAGTAATTTATTTTAGACAGAACATTTTCATTTACTTTCCACCATGAATTGAGTGGCTGTTTAACATGCGCTGACTGAGACTCCTGAGTCCTGCTCGTTGGAAAGAAAGATGCTTGATTTCACGTCAGTATCTCCAAAATCATTAGAAAAAGTTGCCAGATTTTTCGCTAGATGGGTCTGAAAACTCGCTAAATCTATTCTCTAAGTTAACAGCATGGCTCGGTATCCTGAAGGCTGATTTAATGTCTTACTTTGGTCACATGTCATTAGTTTTAGGATTGCATTTGAACACACTTTTCTCAATATTAGTTGCTAGTGCGAGGCAGATAGGGTTAGCTAACTTGTTAACTTTAACGATTGCTTTGCTAACCGATAATTTAACTTAACGTTATTTTGTTTGTTTTTCAGTTGAACTCAATATAAGGAGATATTAATACTGCCCGCTTTGTTTGTGATGATCAATAATATACTCTGTGTGGCAGATTAATGGTGCTGTTAAGATCTACCTTAATTATGCATCCTTAAATAGTAAAAAAAAAACAAAAACCCATTGACCAAATTTGTGACTTTACCTCATATGAACATAGTCTTAAGAATTACTGTCATATTTATGACTGAGTAATAGGCGGCAAAAAGTTTTAATGCACTTTAGTGTTTGCAGTGGGAACAGACCTCAGAGCTTGTTCCAAGTCTGTTGTCTGTATATATACAGTATTATTAAATATTAGTAAATATTGGCTTGCATACAGTTTAGTCGAACCATTAACAAATATTTTCTTTGAAAAAGGATTTGCATGTGTGTAAAATAATTGTATTTACTGTCCTTTTATTACAGATGCTACACTTGATTTTATTCTGAAGGACTATCTACTAGTGCTGGGAACCAGAGATCGGAGCACACATTTGGAAGCCAATAATTGTGACACCTTTTTGGGGGGGGGGCAGAAGTAACTTATCACTGAAGTGACTAAAGGGGAATAATGGTGATTTTGCGCCGTGCTCGGCCGCCTGCTTCCGCCCCAACCAGCAATGAATCTTGACTCGCTCTCGCTGGCTTTGTCTCAAATCAGCTATCTCGTGGACAATTTAACAAAGAAAAACTACCGAGCCAGCCAACAAGAAATACAGCATGTAAGTAGCAGCAACATCAAGTACATTTTTTCTTTTGAAAGAAATCTCTGTCATCAGGAACAGGACATGCTCTACGTAAAGTGTCAAATTGGCAAATTTTTGTTTTTACTCTGCATTTAGATTAGCCCTCCCTCAGTGTAAGTATTGGTTAGGGGGGTTGGTTGTGGGTGTTGGTTAGGTGAACACATCAACACAAACACTTCAGGATTCATGGCGTTTGTGTGTCTATTTGTGTATTTATGTAATGGACTTGTAGTATTGTGCCAGTACATCCTTCACTTGAAATCATTCAAAGTTCATCTCACACAGATTAAAACTGAATTACTTCCAGTTCATAGTTCACTACCTAAAACATCTGAAGTCATTTCAAACATCCAGAATATACTAGTTCAATTTCATTTATCTAATTTTCAAAAGATCAGGTTTTCTAAAAAAAAAACAAAAAAACAAAGTTGTTCCATTTTGGTAGATAAATGTCAGTTGGCATAATAATAATAATACTATTGTAGTAAAATCTGCTCTTTGCTTTTGGCAGGCTGTACTTATTACATGTAATCAAACCACTCTTCTACTCTAATGGCTTTTTTATATATACCTTTTGTTCTAGTCCAACTGACATATTGAAGAAGTTAGAATTCAATTAGACATTTTCATAATATTGTTACCAGAAAAAAATACTTTTCAAGATTTCCAAATCTGACATTGCATCAAGAAAAGTTAAGTTTTGAATATCTAAAATAAAAATTCAAATGTTGAAATAGTGATTGAAGTTTATATTGGCTTGAATGAATTTGTAATACAGATAAAATAGTTCTGTATCGTGAAAAGAAGCATTTCAGATTTGTAGTTGTTAGTAGTCTTGGTCTCATATCAACTTTTTTATGTTAAAATTACATCCCATAATGGACTTCTCAAAAATCTTTATAAATATTTGTGATTATGTTGTTGCTGGTCATTATTCAAAATACTGATGTATGAAATATATTTCAACTAGCTGTAATATAAATACTGAATACTTCTTATATCAAATTTACTTGATAAAATTGTTTTAGGGATATTCCAAAAAATCATTGGAGATTTGTAGAATAATTCTGAATATTTGAGATATCTGAAATACTGATTGTGAATAGAACAAACAACATTTTGAATATCTGAAATGATCATTTTGACTAAGAAGAACTGAAATGTGGATATCTGCTTTGAGGATCATGTTTAACTATGATAAATCATCTTCCCTCACACCATTAGCCTGTTTCCATCGATTAGCTTCTTTCCCATTCTGTGTTTATAAATACTGTGATTTAATATGGCCAATTAGTCAGTAAAGATGGTCTCATTCACATTTTATTTTTTGCTCACACAGCAAAATTCTGAAATGGTGACTAAAAAGCAGCCCATTGAAACTGCATTTTAATCACAACCACTTTAAAAGCACTACGAGGTTGACCTGCTGTTAAATAAAACTTAATTTTATCAAACACAACATGAGCTGACTAACCTCATACAGATAAGACAGCATTTGTGTTCTTATTTCAGGTAATACCAAGAGGTGTTATGGTCATAAAGAAAAGTTAAAAGAAGCAGAAAGTCTCAAAGTCCTTCCTTTTTGTTTCTGTGTGAGATCAGGACAAACTGGCTGGAGCTCAATTCCATGTGGTGCAAACTGAACCAGGTGTACACATGCTTCATGCTTAAAGACGGGGCCTTCGGTTTTCATAGTACAGTGAAAAGCAAAGTGAAAAGATGTACATGTTATCAATTGTCCTTACAAGGATACTATCACCCACAAATGTAGGTGTGTAACACTACAGCAGACACCTGTCTGTCCTCCATGACATGAAGTAAATACAGTTTAATACAGAGGAAACACTGCTGACTCTGACAGGTACATAGTTCTGAATGACCAAATGAAGCAGAGTTTGGACAGTTTCATTATAAATGACAGTTCTTCATTTCAGATTAGTCCACTTTGCAAAAGAAAAACATGAAAGTCCTGCTTTCAAAATTCTGCACTCAACCTTTTTTTCGCAGTCACACTTGAAAGTTTTTTTTTATCCTCCCTCCACAATCTTCTTTGTTAGTGTGACTGTGTGCAGCTTTGGCAAACATAATACTACCCCCAGGTGTTCCTGTAGTGCATTGCAGTAAAAAAAAAACATTTACATAGTTCTTTACGACCAAAGACGTCTATTAAAAGCTCTGTATATGACCCATCAACACTAGAAATCTGTCTTTTTGTAGTGGACATTGATTATGTTAACTAATCACTGCAGCGCTATTTAAAGGTGAAACCAAAGCATTTTGCCAGGGTCCCTGGAGTGTTGTGGGAGTTTTCCCATCCTGTTTAGTGAACTTGGAGAAGGCATTTGTGGGGGTGCTCCGTAAATATGGGACTGAGGGAAGTCCATCCAGTCCCAATACAAATGATGCAGGACTCTGGTTCTACAAAACATGTCCATTACATTTAATACACAAAAATCATTCTCAGATATTCAGATTTCACCTGATCAGTTCTGCCTGTTTTGAGCTCATTTCAGAATGAGCTGTTTTAGGGCTACGTCACTTTTATGCAAATTAGCTGCTGTTGGCCACGCCCTCCCAAGTCTGTGTCCCGCCTCAAAACATAAAAAGTTAGTGAAGGATTAAACACTGCGGATCTGACGCACATTTATATCGTTATTAATTCAAACTCTGAGGATTCTGACTTTGGGACAGGGGCACGTAGCGGTTCAGAACCGACATTTGTCAAGTCGGACACCGGCAATCAGTGGTCTGAACCTTAACTGGTAGCGGGTTGGGACACTGGCAATCAGCAGGTCCAAACCCCAATATTGTCTGGACCTGCCTCTTGGTAAAGATCTTTTTTTTTTTTCTCCAACTTTTCTTATCTTTTATTAACATGGTTCTAATGTTAGTTTAGTTAGTAGCTGTTTGCCGGTTAATCGCTGGCCGACCGTCATTGAAAAAAGATTAAAGTTGACAGAAAAAACAAAAATACAATTTAAAATAAATACAAATTGTTTGCACCTAATTTGAATCCTAATTTAAGTCACATTTACAAATAAATTAAATTATCATAAATGAAAAAGTGCAAACAAGGCACCAACACACATCTCATGTCAAGGCCAATGAATAACAACAGAGAACTCTGAAAAACAGACAGATGCTGTACTGCACTGTGCGTTTTGTGGCACAGGCTGCATGTTGGATCACTCCAGGTAGCTGAAGGTGTCTCGGCCTCAGGGCTCATTAAAGCTGCTCAGGGCTCTATGAACAGCGCGCGGACCTGAGCGCACGTCTGAGGCGTTTATACTTGGCACTTACGTTGGTGCATTTTTTTCCGAAAAGACGGGGCAGTATGCTACTTAACCTGTGGAAATATGGTAAAAAAGAGAGCAGATGGTTGTCAATTCTGGCTGTGATACAGAGAGGATGTTTAAACTTAAAGCATTCAGTTTGACTTTTATTGATTTATTTACTTATTTGCTTTAGTTGTGATTGGCCCATCATAGAACTAATATTCCTTCCCTCTGTGGTCTATAAACACTCCTTTTTATCGGCTGCAGCAGTAATCTCCTTCCATTAGTTTTGAGCCGTTTGATTATGTTTGTGATCTCTCATAGAGGGATCATAGAAATACTGATACAGGCGAACCAGCTCCGCTAAAGCACCAAAATTGTCCATTTTAAACGGAGCACGGCGTGGTGCGCGGTCCGCCAAGTTGCAAAAGGCGCACAACGCGACAATACGCAGGACCTTCACGCAGTGGCGGGGACACCGCGATTGCGCCACTGTTGGTGCACGGTGAGGTAGATAAAGGTAGCGGTTTTGGAGGTGCGCGTGGCAAAAAAAACTTGTATAAAAATGACGTACTTATAACAAACAAGCGGAGCTTAGCCTGGCGGCAGGATCACTGGGGTAAACCCTCTACTGCAGCCGACAACAGAACATTTTCCTTTTCCAGCAGACATTGTTCAGCTGTAAAACAAGCAGAACTAATGTGACAGTCTTCTTGTAATGAAGTGGGCGGAGCTCCACCTGGGTTGCTAGGTCAGGGGCTGGGCTTGGCTTCGGGTTGCTAGGTAATGGGTATTGCGATGCAACAATCCTCAGGTTTTTGAAAAAGGTAATTTTGCAGACACCAGAAATCATTTACTAATTGTCAAAAAACAGCTGGGTGGGGGTTTTTGTGCTTGGACTGTTTCTAGAAGCAGTAGATACCCAAATAGAGGAACAAAAACATGCAAAAAGTGAATTTTGCAGAATAAGTCGGACCTCTTCAGGGTGAGAGTTGGACTCTGCCAGTACTGCCTTTTTGACTTATTTTGTTCAGAACTTTTATGGATAGAATTTCTCGGTGTGGCCATGGGCGGGAGGGATCCTCTTCAGTGGGCTCAGGACATCGTCTCTGCTGTTTTTAGATGATGTGGTCCTGTTAGCTTCATTGTGCCGTGATCTCAAGATCTCACTCTAGCGGTTTGCAGTCGGGAAGTGTAAAGCAGCTGGGATAAAGATCGGCACCTCCAAATCTGAGGCCATGGTCTTCAGTGGCTCCCTTTGAGAATGCTAATAGAAACAAGCAGCTTGGCACACCTCCTGCCAGCCAAGCGCTCAGTGGAAAAACAGCTGAGGTGAGGAGCAAATCCAGCTCTTTTCCATATTGATCAATCAGACTCCCATTTGTCAGGGCTTACACTGAGATCTACTATAACTGGAGAAAGAACTAGAAGCCAGAAGTTGAGGCCACTGTAGATGAGATCTCCCAAAATGTTGGCTGCAGTACAGGTTTTAAGTCTCCCCCACCCCATGTGAACAAATGAGACATTTGTCTTACTAAAATAAAAATAGACTTAAGGTATTTTTTTTTTCAAACATGTCATTTTGCCATGAAGTTTTATTCCAAACTATTAAACACCATGTTATTTATAACAATCAGTTTATCTGAATAACTTTAACAACCTCACTATTTAATATAAAATTGATTTGATCTGAGCTTAAGTATTAACATGATTAATCATTTTGTAATTCTAATTATACATTTTATAAACTCATATGTAACTTATTTTATTTATTTTTATTTTTCAGTTTTATACTCTTGTGGTATAGTACATAAAGGTGTTGCAATCTTTATTTTCTGTCCAGCAAAGTCTAAATAGGCTTTATTGTAAACTATTATATGTAATAATACTCATAAAATGATCCAGCAGAATATCTAGACTACCAGAAAGTCTATTTATTATTATAGACCCTTTGTGAATTTGGCCTACTATACAAGTTACAAGTTTAAAAAAATAATTAAATTGTTTTTGTCTCTAAGGAGGTAGTTACTGAAGGACTGATTATTTCACATAAAAATACATTAAAACTTCCCAATTCTTGCAGTTGTTTTGATGTATGTAAATGAGAAGTAAATGAGAAGCATCTGTGTTTTTAATGTTTTACTGTAGAAGGTGGTCTTTATAAACTGGCTTCAGAAAACAGTTTTAATGAGGTAACTGTATTCTAAATGAAGAGGTTGTGTACAGGTTTCTTTGTGGATTATTGAAAATATCTTCTTGTCCACATTTTGTTCATCTCCAGATTGTAAATCGTCACGGTCCTGAGGCAGACAGGCATCTTCTTCGCTGTCTCTTTTCCCATGTGGATTTTAGTGGCGATGGTAAAAGCAGTGGCAAAGACTTTCACCAGGTAATTTTGTATTTTTGTGTAATCAGGGTTAATTAGAAGGGCTAGAAATGTATGTTTGTCAAATTTTCATTGTTGTACTTCACTTGTTTCTTTAAAGCCAAATAAATGTTTTTTCCTCTGTATGAAAGAAATCTTAAATCAGAAACTGCTTAGAAATCTGTCCTTTTGAAAACACGTACCGCTTTAAATCATAATTAAGCAGCTGTAGATTCAGTTCTACTTGCATTTTTATTAATTTTTGACTTGTTTGATCTATTTTTTTAACTTGCTTTAGACACAGTTTCTGATCCAAGAGTGTGTGTCGCTGATATCAAAGCCAAACTTTATCTCTACTCTGTGTTACGCCATTGACAGCCCCCTGCACTACCAGAAGGTAAGCTCTCAGCCATCGCAGCAGCTTGGTTCCCCTGGTGGGCCATGGTCTAATGTATTGTTTTGGTTCTTGGGCTGTTCTGTCTGGATGTTAAATGAGGAGGAAAAAATAGATATGAAAAATCAGATGTTAAAAAGAATTACAAATAAGAATTTGAAAGAAATCAATAAAATGTTGAAATTTATTTGACATCATTATTGCAAGAAATTCAAGCACCTCAAATGGAATAACATATTATTAGAATAACCTTTATCTGAATTTTATTTTCATTCAGAGGTCTTAACAGTCCAGGTTTTGCATCTGATTTATAAATAAGCTGTCAGACTGATAGTCTCAGCAGGACTCGGTTTATTCATCACATGAATTGAAAAATTAAAGGACTAGCTGGTTGTAATTTTTCAGGTTTGTGGTTGAATTAAAATTTGAAATGCAAACAAATATTTTAAATACCGTAGATTTTTTTTTTTTTTTTCACATTTCATTCTTCAGTAAATTGTGGGCAGGTGCCACCTCACTGTCCCAACCTTCACCCCCATCATCACATCCACCGCCACCCCACGCCTGCCATAAGTGTCCCGGGACGCCATTTGGTGATCCCTGCTGTAGACTGTCTAACATTTGATTGAGCTCATAGTACTTAACTGAAGCTTTGAGTTATTAAATAACCACACTTTATTTTGCTTTGACAACTCAGTCCAATCCAGCTTAATTTATAAAGCACTTTAAAATAAAAAGAAAAGATTTAAGTTTCCAATAAACATGAGAGAGGAAAAATTTTAAAGTACAAGAAAATTAGTTGTAACTCTTGATTCAGTTTTTTATTAAAGTAGGGACATAAAAAATAGTTTTCCTAATCTTAAAGAAATTATGGGGCCATTGATTTCATTTAGTTAAATCTAACATTTAAATACTTTACATACTGACAGCCCACCACCCATGACAAATTGCAGAAGAATGCTGCATATTATGTGAATAAAAAATAAGGTCTGATCTTGACAGAATATTTTGCTAATGTTTCTTTCAGAGTTTGAAGCCATCTGCTCACCTTTTCACTCAACTGAGTAAAGTCCTTAAACTCAGCAAGGTCCAAGAGGTAAGCCAACTCTGCACTGCATTATCACTGCTGCTGAAGGATGCGTGATGATGTCTGTGTGTGTGTGAAAGTCAGAGTAATCTGTGGATGTACATCTATAACTGATTCACTTTTGCAGCCAGCCCAATTCAAGATGGCTGCCACAGCTAATTGACCGTAGCAAACAAAATTGGCTCTGAGTCCATTTTCAGGTATGGAGCTGAAGTTTGATGTGGTAGTACCTGAGAGTCATTCACAACACATACTCTGAGCGCCGAAAGAATTAGCATTTTTGTGTGAGGTCATGTGTCATTTTATTTTTGAGGTTTGACTAAAATGGATACAGCTCTGTCCCATGTCATCATAAATGATGATTGCTAGGCCTTCTTTATGGACCAAAGTGAGAAATAACTAAGTATATACTGCAGGTTTGCTGATAATAAATTGCATTTGACCCAAAGATTTTTTGAGTAAACATTTTTATCTTAATTTATTAACTCTTCTCATTTCTTTTCCAGGTGATATTTGGCCTTGCTTTACTTAACTCCAGCAACACAGATCTTCGTGGTTTTGGTAGGTGTTTTAGTAGATTCTAGCTTTGGAAAACTTGCTTTTAATGTAGGGTTTCCCCCAGCGTATTATTAGCCTGGTGGGTCGCAGGCTTTGGTGATCCTGCCGCCAGACTAAGCTCCGCTTGTTTATTATAAATACGGCATTTTTTATACACGTTTTTTTTTACCTTTATCTACCTCACTGTGCGAGGGTGCACGCGCCAACAGTGACACAATCGCACTGTCCCCGCCCCTGCATGAAGGTCCTGCGCGGTGTCACGTCGTGCACCTTTTGTAACTTGGGGCGGACCGCGCGCGCCGCGCTCCATTCAACCATCTGCTCTCTTTTTACTGTATTTCCACTGGTTACGTAGTGTACTGTTTTATGTAGTGATTCAACATGCAGCCTGTGCCACAAAAAGCACAGTACAGCATCTGTCTGTTTTTCAGAGTTCTCTGTTGTTATTCATTGGCCTTAACATGTGACTTGTGTTGGTGCCTTGTTTGCACTTTTTGATTTATGATAATTAAATTTATTTGTAAATGTGACTAAATTAAGGATTCAAATTAGGTGCAATCAATTATTAATTATTATTCATTTATTTTTAATTGTTGTTTTTTGTTTGTTTAGAAAAGTATATCAAAAGTGTCTTTTTGTAAAACTAGTTGTGTAAATATTTGACACATATCTTACAATATCACATAATAAATAGCCATATTTTCAACTTTCCTGTCAACTTTAATCCCTTTTTTTTTTTTTTTTTTACTTAATCATGGTCAGCCGGCGATCGGCCAGTGAACGGCCATCTACCACCGGGCTTAGCCCCTTTTCTGGGGGAAACCCTGTAATGTGTAATTTCAGTTTTTAGTTTTCTAATGAATCTGTCAGATTTCTTTATGAAACATGGAGTTTAATCCTGAATTATGCAAAAGTGTTTGTTTTTGTTTGTTTGTTTTGCATGTATCTCAGCTGCACAGTTCATCAAGCAGAAGCTTCCAGACCTCCTGCGTTCATACGTTGACGCAGATCTTGGTGGAACCCAAGAGGGCGGCTTCCAGGACATTGCAATAGAGGTGTTGCACCTGCTGCTCTCCCATCTACTGTTTGGACAGAAGGGAGCCAGTGGGGTAGGGCAGGACCAGATTGACGCCTTCCTCAAGACACTTTGCCGAGGTAAAAAAGCTAAAACTGTGCAGCAGTCTGGGTGACCAATCATCAGTGTCTCAAACTGACATGGCCTTGTAATAGTAAATGGAAGGAGAAAAAAGAAATTTTGTTCTGGGTAGGCAACTTAGCTGGACAACATTTGTGTGTATGTGTGCTGGGTTTCAGATTTCCCCCAGGAGCGCTGCCCTGTGGTGCTCGCACCACTGCTGTACCCTGAAAAACGGGACATTCTCATGGACAGGATCCTACCAGACTCGGGGGAGTTAGCTAAGACCATCATGGAGAGTTCTCTTGCTGACTTCATTCAAGAAGTTGGCTATGGCTTCTGTGCTAGGTGAGTTCCCTAACCGTGAACTGACAGGAAACTTAATTTTAGTTTTAAAATGCTGTCTCCGGTAAGGAGCCAGGTGGTGCTTTTAGTTTTTTTGCATGATACCAAGGTGTGAATGAATGGTTTAACCTCCACCCGTTCTCAGAAAATGGGTGAAGAATCCCAATTCTTGGCTAATCCCAAATAAACAGAGTTGTATATTGTAACCATGTGAACAAAATGCTTGATTTTGGTCTGTTTAGCTAATACCTTTTATTTTTTGTCCTTTAAACAATCAGTTACCCTAAATGTTACTGAAACTGTGTTCGCAGCTTGAATGTCAGAATCAGAATACTTTAATGATCCACGGGGGGAAATTGCAATTATTATTGAATATCCTTTTTTGAGGCCAGTAAACTAGCTGTTCTAGCTGTGATGTGTATCCTGTTGTGATCCAAATTTTGTAACAAAAGCACAAAAGAATTGCTATAAACAGGTCTTTTTAAAGGCTTGTGAAAACCATCTTCAAACTATTTGTGACTACTAAAGCTTGTGAACAAGACGCTCAAGTGAAGTTTCTGTTAAAAGCTAAGGATTAATCAATTTAAAATGAAAACAAAACTTTAAAGAATGTTTGCTAGCAAGAAATGTTTTATAACTAATCTCACCTGAATAAAAGTTGTTAGAAACAAATCTTTTTCTTCAGCTGTTCCCTTTTCAGGGGTCGCCACTGCGAGTCATCCTCCTCCATCTCTGTTAGATAAAAAAACTAAACTGTTCTCTCTGTCCTAACAAATTTCCTGTTAAAGTTGTATTTGTACTAACCTAAACGCTGATAGATCACAGTAAAGGATGGGTGGTTTTGTTCGTTTCTGCAGTCTGGATGAATGCAGAAACATAATCCTCCAGTATGGGGTGAGAGAGGTGACAGCCAGTCAGGTAGCCAGGGTCCTGGGAATGATGGCTCGTACCCACTCTGGTCTGTCTGATGGCATCCCACTTCAGGTAAGACTTCATCTGATGGAGTAGCCACAATCTATACAAAAACCTTTAGCTACCTTAGTTTTTTGAATTTGGTTAAAATAATTGTATAACATGTCCGTTTGACCAAAAATCAAGAGATCCAGGTAAAACTGGGTTTAGATACTCAGTAGTTCTCCAGGCTTATATCACTGTAATCACTGTTTTTTTATCAGTTTTAAGGAAATGATTTTTTTAATCACTTAAAGGCACCAAAGCAGTGATGTGTTCTAAAACCTCAAAAGTCTCCAGACAGTTTGGCTGTTTAGAAACACAATATAAAGAAATGAGGACTGGCTAAAGAGTTCAGCACAATAATGTGTTGCCTTCATGTTACATGATGTAAGAACAAAGTAGGGAAGCAATTTAAACACTTCAAATGTTGTATGCAGTTATGCTGCCCACTGATTTATGGACTCAGCTCATCGGTGTATAATATCTTTTATGTATTTGGGTTTTGTTTGGCAGTCCATTTCTGCTCCAGGAAGTGGTATCTGGAGTGATGGCAAGGACAAGAACGATGGTTCGCAGGCCCATACCTGGAATGTTGAGGTTCTTATTGACGTTGTCAAAGAAGTGGTAGGTGAATTCTTGGTTTCTCAAGATTAACTTTTATGTTTGCTCATTAACTATTACACCAGGAACAAAGCTTTGGGTGAGTTAAATAAAATTGCTCAAATTGATTGTAATTTTTTGTGTTAAAATGGAATAAAAAATGCCATTTAAACATTTTTTGAAGCGTGAGTGCCACCCCTCTACATTTTAATGATAGAGATATTTTATTAATTGGTATGACTTTATGACTAACCCTAACCCTAAGCTAAACACACTTGTTCTTATTAATGTGTGTGAGGTTAGGTAGAGCATACAGTGAAGTGTCAATACCTTTCACTTGATTTTACAATCTTTTATAGTCTGCTATAAACTAAGGCTTCCACAGCATTTCGTTTTACACATTTGCTGCATAGATACAAAAATATATATATATATATATATATATATATATATATATATATATATATATATATATATATATATATATAATCCACAATAATTTAGTGTATTATTTTCGAAACTGTAAATGAGTTTTGAATCTAAGAAAACAAATTGTTTTGTATGTAAATTAAATATTTTTGTTTGATCCTTTGTTCCCTTTCTTATTAGTTTCTAAACTTCACAGATTACAGGAAGAAGCAGTTACCATACAAGATTATCTAAAACTTCAGGGGTTTTTCTGTCTGCTTTTACTGACAATATCTTAGAATCCCAACTTGAACTTCAAAGAGGTGACGTATGAACTGGACCACCCAGGCTTTATAATCCGGGACAGTAAAGGCCTGCATATAGTGGTGTACAGTATCCAGAGAGGGCTGGGCCTGGAGGTGTTCCCCGTCGACCTCATCTATCGACCATGGAAACATGCTGAGGGACAGGTAAATCAACCATGTCTGCCACATTGTAAAAGGATTAGTACTAGTAAAAAATATAATTGAATTATAATATCTTTGTAGAAACACAGTGGAAAAGGTCTCCGAGGTTCAGTCTCGTATTTTTATCCCCATAAGACGGAGCGATAATGTTTTTGTGTATGTGTAAGTGCATGTTATTTTTGGTTGTTAGCAAAATATCTTGTGAATCACTGGATCAGTGGATTTTAATGAAATGTTCAGAAAATAATAACTTGATGTACGTCTACAAGTAATTACAGTTGGGGTCAACCTAATTTAAGATGGCTACCACAACTTATCAACCTTAGGAGGCCACCCACAAAAATGGTTATAACAGTTTGACAGATGTGGTAGAGACCGAGAGTCATCGCCAACTTAAACTTTCATCACTGACTGACTGTGCAAGATATGTTTTTTAAAAAAAATTCTATTGGAATCATCTCGGTTTGCAAAATATCTTTTTTTTTGCCTACCTTTTAATTAAACTTTATAAATAGTAATCATACATCTACCGCTGATTAAACTTTTGTAGTCACACAGCTAGTCCAATTTATGGGGATATTGTGACATCTCACAAAACCGCCTAAGGTTGCACATTAAATTATTTACAAGATCTGATCAAAATGATTACATCTCTATCATCTCTCAGTGTAAGTTGATCTTAGTGTCCAACTCTGACTTGAAAGGTGGTGGGTAATATGCAGTCTTTTAAGAAATGTTAAGCCTTTAATCATTTCAAATGGTGTTTTTCAGTTTTCGTTCATTCAGCATTCCCTGATGAACCCAGATGTGTTCTGCTTTGCTGACTATCCTTGTCACACCGTGGCCATCGACATCCTTAAAGCCCCACCGGAGGATGACAACAGAGAGATTGCCACATGGTAAGGAGGCTGCAGCTTAACTGCAGAATGAATGTAAGTTTCAATCTACTTCATGTATCAGATGGTTAATGTAGTCCTAAAGAAATAATGTGGCTTAAAATGTCTAAAGAAATCTCGCTGAAGTTCAGATCTAAGTTTCTTTGACATTTCACACTGAAAGTCTTGACTTGGTGGAGAATCTAAAGTTCCATCAGGGTTTCCCCCAGTGGCTTTCGCTACCCACCCCCCTTTTTTGCTAAATCACAGTCGGCCAGCAAACGGCCACCCACCACCAGGCTTAGCCTCTTTTCTGGGGGAAACCCCGTCCATGTTTTGCTGAGTTCCCTTTTTTTTTTTTGCGTTATTCACATTATAATTTCAATGACCATCAAACTCCAGTGTGAGCAGTCCACGGCCCTGAAGTGACCCACATGTGCAGAAGACAACGTGACAACACAATAGGAGCCAACTAAATTATCTGCCATGCTTGTTTTATCCAGTGTATGCATTTGGTCTTGCCACTTCCCGTCTACTTCTAGTACTTTTGTTACGTCATATACAGAACTATTAATAGATTGCTTCAGTCACAATAAACCTCAAAGATAATTTTATAACTGCAATGCATG
This sequence comes from Kryptolebias marmoratus, assembly GCF_001649575.2. Taxonomy (NCBI): domain Eukaryota; kingdom Metazoa; phylum Chordata; class Actinopteri; order Cyprinodontiformes; family Rivulidae; genus Kryptolebias; species Kryptolebias marmoratus. The sequence continues at coordinate 27,820,785 of NC_051440.1, read as the reverse complement.
ACCATGTCTGTGGGTAGTGTCATCTCTGTTTGCCAATACCGCACAGTCTTTCAATAAAGAACCCCCCCCCCCACACACACACACACAGTTTTTTGTTCTTTGCTTGTACATGCTCACCACCACCACCACACACTCATCGTTTGTTTGTTTGTTTTTTAATAAACCGCTCATTGTTACAACCCGGTGAAAAGCCTTAGACTCTCGAGGTTGGGAGGCATAAATGCAAATGTTTGTATTTGTTGTAACTGTTCACAGGAAAAGTCTCGATCTTGTGGAAAGCCTTCTTAGACTCTCTGAAGTTGGCCAGTACGAGCAGGTGAAGCAGCTTTTCAGCTTCCCAATCAAGCACTGCCCAGACATGTTGGTGCTGGCACTCCTGCAGATCTCCACCTCCTGGCACACACTGCGCCATGAGCTCATCTCTACCCTAATGCCTATTTTTCTGGGCAACCACCCCAACTCTGCCATTATTCTGCACTATGCATGGCACGGACAGGTACGTTGTCTTGTTTGGATTTTTTTAATCACAAAACACCTGTTCTTACTAAAACTTATAAATTTTCCTTCATCCACTCAACAGGGGCAGTCTCCTTCTATTCGTCAGCTAATTATGCATTCTATGGCAGAGTGGTACATGAGAGGAGAGCAGTATGATCAGGCTAAGCTGTCTCGCATCCTGGATGTGGCCCAGGACTTGAAGGTTTGTTTTATTTCTGTGCAAACTGTATGTCTTTTCAAAAATCTAGAATAGTTTAAAAAAAACAACTTTAACAGTAATAAATGAAGCCCAAATAACTGTTTGTAGCACTAGTTAACCCTAAAATGACCCACACAAGTACTAAAAATAGTTAATTTGATTGACTAATCTAACCAATGCAATTTACTGAAATTGTTCAATGTGCTTTTCTGGTGACCAATGAGTGAATGTGTGTTATTTTTTGCCAGTCTCTCTCTATGCTGCTGAATGGTACTCCATTTGCCTTTGTTATTGACCTCGCTGCACTTGCCTCTCGCCGTGAATACCTCAAACTTGATAAATGGCTGACAGACAAAATCAGAGAGCATGGAGTAAGTCTCTGAATTACTCGGTTATCACCAGATGTCTTCTCGATGACGGATATGATTTATTCACATTGTCCTAAGATGATGAAGTTTTCTTTTCTGTCTTTGTTTTAGGAGCCTTTTATCCAGGCTTGTGTGACATTCCTGAAGAGGCGCTGCCCGTCTATTATGGGGGGTCTGGCCCCTGACAAGGACCAGCCCAAAAGTGCCCAGTTGCCCCCAGAGACGTTAACCACCATGCTTACCTGTTTGAAATCTTGTGCTGGGTGAGAAAATAAAATGCTCACTTTCAAATAATTTATAGTTATCGTTCTGATTGATGTTCATTTCGCAATAAATCCCAACAGCTGATGATACAAAACAACAAAAAAGTGCTGTGCAAAAACTCCTCCTTTATAGTTGTATTTGTAAAGAGATCGATCACAAACATTTTTTAAACATAAATTTTAAAGCTGAGTAAAACTTTATTTTTAAAAAAAATCTCAGAACTTCAAATACGTATTTTTATTAAAGTAAAAAAAACAACTTGCATACAGGACTAATTGTTGTTGTTAGAAATAGGTCAGTTAGAATTTTTATTTATTCATTTTCAGGAGTGTGTCCCAGGATTTGTCAGAGACAATCCTAACCATGGCTGCCAACTGTAATAATGTCATGAATAAAGCTCGGCAGCCACCACCAGGAGTAATGCCCAAAGGACGGGCCCCAAGTACTAGCAGCTTGGACGCAATCTCACCTGTACAGGTATGATGCCTTGACAGTTAAAACTTGATTTCTTTGAGAGTGGTGTCAACAAAGTTAAAGGTACTCACTTCAAAGTCATGAAGACTACCAAGTGCATTTGTGGAAAAAGCTGAAGTGATTGAATACAGGTCAAGAATGGTATCTGTAGAAGTCTGACAGTTTTGATCTGTTGGAACTTATTTACGCTCAGAGTCAATTATGCAGATACAGGGTTTCCCCCAGTGTACTATAAGCCTGGCGGGCTAAGCCAGGCTTTCCCTCCCCTGCTGCCTGGCTAAGCACCGCTTGTTTATTGTAAAATACGTCATTTTTATCCGTTTTTTTTCCACCCACTTCAACTTGATGCGTTGATCACCGCACGAGGGTGCGTGCGCCAACAGTGACACAATTGCGCTGGACGTGTTGGTGCCCTGTTTGCACTTTTTCATTTTTCAAATTTTAATTGTATTTTCTTTTGTTTGAAAAAGTATTTCAAAAGTGCCTTTTTGTAAAACTAGTTGTGTAAATATTTGGCACAAATATCTTATAATATCACATAATGAATAACCATCTTTTCAACTTTCCTGTCAACTTTAATGTCTTTTTGTTACTAAATCACAGTTGGCCGGCAAACGGCCACCTGCCACCAGGCTCAGCCTCTTTTCTGGGGGAAACCCTGCAGATAAAAAGATGGGTTAGGTTGAAACAGTAAATGAACAGTCCAGAAAAAGTTTCCTAAAAGCAGCGTGTGTTTAAGCCCTGCCTTTATGGTGTTCCACCACCCTGAGTGATCCCAGTATTTATTCCTTGCCATTGTCTGATTTGTTCTTTCTCTTTGCTTTGGCGTTTAGCAACAGATTTACTCTATTTCCATGTAAACGGCTTTTTCTAGATTCTATGCTTGTCTGATTCCACCATATTTGTTTACCTGCACAGACTATGGCCAGCCTAATGTAGATCAATCACATGACTCAAGTTTTCAGCTGTTTCAGCTGATTACTTTGTTTACATTGAGTGTGGACCTGCATTTCAGAAATGCTTATCTATATATGTGGTAAAGCACTGAAGCAAACTCTTTCAGACTGAACCAGTTGATATAGTTCAGGATAAACTTTCATTTCGTACATTGCAATGAGTATGTTTAATCTGTGCTTTGGATTTGGAATGTCACAGGTGGACTTTCGGAGTTTCCTTACATTTAGTGAAAGTAACATTGCCCAGTTCTGCTAAATACTTTAGACTGTGCTTTTCTTCAGATGGACCATCTGACTGGTATGAGCTCCTTGAGCCTGGGTGGAACAGCTACCTCCCACACGCAGAGCATGCAGAGCTTCCAGACTTCACTGAGTTCAGCTCTCAGTAACCCTCTGTCCCCTGCAAAGGCCTTCCCTCCACTGCCTAACTCTAACCCCAGCACACCATTCGGGGGTATTAATATCAGCTCGCAGCTCCCTGGTATGGACTCTGGTACTATGACATTTGAATTTTTTCTTTTGCACAAACATGTTCACATTTAGCCAGGAAGTCAAACAAAATTGTCAGTGTATTTGTAGCTGTTCTGGGTAAAACATGACAGGATTTAGTTGTAGTAGTTGCACTAAAGTGGTGTAATATTTACATCACATCAGACACAGAGCAGTAAGAGGGAGACTTACCAAAAATAAATGCAAGTATGAAACTGCTATTTGTTTCTTGTATGTAACTGAACTTTTAGTTTAAGTGTGGAACACAATGGGTCATAGTTCAGCAGGTTAATCTCTAGTGAATAGAAATTTTAAAAGGTTTTGTCTTTATTTCAGGTCCATTGGGCTCAGCTATCGGATCTAACAGTGGCTTTAGTCTGGGAATGCCAACAGTAAGCGCCGATCCGTTTGGTACCAGGAAGATAAGCACACCAGGCTTGAACCCACCCACCTTTCAGCAGAGTAAGATGAAGGCCCGTAAGTGGTGGTGGTGGTAGTGGTGTGACTGAGAGCCCTGCCATGCACTGCTCTGCACTGTATTTCCTCCGCACTCAGTATAAATATCACTTTTATTTCTAAATTTAACTAATTTACTTTAAAATGTTGCATTTGGCTTTTAAATCTGTTACCATGAGCTTTTTAAAAAGCTGGCAATGCTCTGGTTTAGTTGTTTTGGTTCAGTTTGTTGTACAACTTTTATAATCAAAGAGGAAATACAGATCAGTCTTCCCATTCCTTGTCTGCTTATGCTGACACCCCCACTTTAACATTTTTTTTCTATTTCTAGTGTATGAGAAAGGTTTTATAGATTGTGGCTAAAACCCTCTGCCTATATGGGTTTATGTATCCAGGGACATGACTGGGGTGTGTGCGAGTGTTGGGTTTGTTGACATGGCAAACGTATTAGATTGCACAAAGTCCCACACTTCTAGTCACATTGCCACCTACACAGTAATGTTAAATGTACTAGCTGTGGAGAGACAAAAAAGACAAAGAAATGCTGTTTTCAGTGGTGAAAATTGCTGCATTAGTTCACAAGGAAAGCTGAAACACTGTATTAAATCATTAATCCAGTTCAGCTTTGTGGTACCTAAAACGTTACATTTTTATGATGAACTGTGCTCACATTCCTCCAGTGTATGTAATCTGACCAAAACCTGTCATTCTGTTGTTGTTTTTTTTCCTTATCCAGCTGATCTTTCTCAGGTGTGGCCTGAGGCAAACCAGCACTTTAGCAAGGAGATCGATGATGAAGCGAACAGCTACTTCCAGCGAATCTACAACCACCCACCTCACCCAACTATGTCTGTAGATGAAGTAAGTTCTAACAGGTTTTTTTGGGTCAGAATTGTTACTCTCATTAAGAGGTTAACTCTTCTGTTGGATAACTTTAAAATGCTATCGATGCTTTTTAAATTCGCACAATTCCTGCAATGTTCTTGCTCTCGTTCAGGTACTGGAAATGCTTCAAAGGTTCAAGGACTCAACCATCAAGCGGGAACGAGAAGTATTCAATTGCATGCTTCGAAACTTATTTGAGGAATACAGATTTTTCCCTCAATACCCAGACAAGGAGCTGCACATCACTGCCTGCCTCTTTGGTGGTATTATTGAGAAGGGTCTCGTGACCTACATGGCTCTTGGCCTGGCCCTTCGATATGTTCTCGAAGCCTTACGGAAACCATATGGATCAAAAATGTATTACTTTGGAATTGCTGCCCTAGATAGGTTCAAAAACAGGTAATGAATTGTTTCCTTTTTCCAAAATAAGTCTTATGTAATTTCTGTTAAACTCATCTGTTATTTATTTGTTTAGACTTAAGGACTATCCTCAATATTGTCAACACCTGGCCTCAATTGCTCACTTTTTGCAATTTCCTCACCATTTACAAGAGGTAAACAAGTTTCTGTCTTTCTGTTTACTAAATACTTCTTGTTTTGTCTTTTCAAACTACACATAATGTGTCCCTCATGTAGATGGCTGAAGATTTTTAAACATTGTGTGTGTGCAGTATATTGAGTATGGACAGCAGTCCCGGGACCCACCAGTGAAGATGCAGGGCTCCATCACCACACCTGGAAGCCTGGCTCTGGCCCAAGTTCAAGCCCAGGCCCAGTCACAGCAGCCTGCCAGCCTCAAAGCCCCACAGCCAGGCCAGCCCAGCACCCTGGTCACCACCACCACAACCACAACCACAGCAGCCAAGACCAGCACCATCACAAGACCCACACCCAGCACCTTCAAGAAAGACATGCCTGTAGGTTGACCTTTTTACTAATGACTCGAACCCTAGTATGAGTCGTCTTTGTGCTTGGAATAGTTTATCTGTAGCTCGTGTATTATATTTTTCCACACTTCCAGCCTTCCATCAACACCACCAACATTGACACTCTGCTGGTGGCCACTGATCAAACAGAAAGGATTGTAGAACCTCCAGAGACTGTTCAGGAGAAGATTGCTTTCATCTTTAATAACCTTTCTCAGTCCAATATGACACAGAAGGTAAAGGGGAAGAGAAACGCAGTATCAGATGAATTTAAATGAATTTAAATATTTCAATATTTTAAGTGGTCTTCTTTTTATCAGGTTGAAGAGTTAAAAGAGACTGTGAAAGAGGAGTTTATGCCATGGGTGTCGCAGTACCTGGTGATGAAGCGTGTCAGCATTGAGCCCAACTTCCACAGCCTCTATTCTAACTTTTTGGACACCCTCAAGAACCCAGAGTTTGTCAAGATGGTTCTCAGTGAAACTTACAGAAATATTAAGGTAAAATATTAATCGCAAAGTCTGTAGTTTAACACCTTGTGTGACTTTAAATTTCAAGTATTTTATCCCGATTCTTGTTCATGCCTCCTGTAATTTGGATATTTTAAGCACTTGTCCTATACAAGATCACCACCATACTTTAGTCTTGACATGTTTTGAGAGGAAAAGTGGACATTTAAATGGCCCATATAAGTTGATTATGAATAAATAACATTTAAGTTTGTTCTGTTTACTATCATTTTATTTCAGATGTTGCACCTTTTTTTTTTTTTTGACAGGTACTTCTGACCTCAGACAAGGCAGCTGCTAACTTCTCTGATCGCTCCCTGCTGAAGAACCTGGGCCACTGGTTGGGCATGATAACACTGGCCAAAAACAAGCCAATTCTTTATACGGTAAGAATGAGTTTTAAGTTTGTTGATTGTGTTGGGAAATAATTTACTGCAACGTTGTCTAACACACCAATTTCCCAGGATCTGGAACTGAAATCTCTGCTGCTGGAAGCTTACGTGAAAGGCCAGCAGGAGCTGCTTTATGTTGTTCCGTTTGTGGCCAAAGTCTTGGAGTCCAGTCTGCGTAGCATGGTGAGCCAAACGGACACAAAGAGACATCTCCCTGCTAATGTTTGTACCCCTGCACAGTCAAAAAGTTTCCAGTATTTTATTGGCCTTACACATGACGTTGTTTTATTTCCCCATAAATGCAGCTGGAGAAAATTGGCCAGAATTTGGACAATGTGATGTTTATTGAAGTTTTAGTTTGAGTTGGTTTTGTATGCTGCAGGTTTTCAGACCTCAGAATCCATGGACCATGGCCATCATGAATGTTCTTGCTGAATTGCATCAAGAACACGACCTCAAGGTAACAGTTGACTGCCTTTAAGCTGCTTGCATGTCAGATCTGGTACTCGAAGCTAAAGGCCTAGTCATTAAAAACAGGATCACAGCTTTTGCCTTAACAATATTGGAAATTATGACAATTTGAACTAATCATATGTAAGTTATTGAGCTACTTGAATGTGATAAAACATATCAGAGCAAATATAAACAAACCATCAAAACTACCAAAGATATAAAAAAAAAAACAGAACATCTATATGTTAGTTCAAACTTGAACTAAATAAAAATGTATCATTGAGGATTGAGGTAATAATGACGATATTCTGGTCTTTTTACTGTAGCTGAACCTAAAGTTTGAGATTGAAGTTCTGTGTAAGAACTTATCTCTGGACATCAATGATCTGAAGCCAGGAAACCTGCTGAAGGACAAAGAGAAGCTGAAGAACCTGGAGGAGCAGCTGTCTGCACCAAAGAAAGAAACAAAACCTCCAGAGGAGATGCTACCAGTTTCTACCACAGGTTGTTGCTCCACATTAATTTGTTTTTCAAATATTCTGACAGGCTAAAATAAGTACCATATTATATGTTACATATCATATTATAAGGCGCACCGGATTATAAGACGCATGTTACTGTTCTACTGTGTAACAATTATTTTACATATTAATATTATCTCTTCTTCCACAAATCCGTCAAAGTCCTCATCTTCTGTCTGAATTGAACAGCTGGGAAAACATGCTAGGTTCCCTCTCATCGTTATCGGAGTCAGTCTCGTTGCCAGCGGGCTGTTCGGCAATGAATGCCGGCTTTCTCGATAGCTCAGACAACGGTTAAAGCAGAAACCTTAGCCGGGCATCCACAGTCCATTCGCATATGATGGCGTAACTCACCCGGCGCTTCCCCCATCTTAGTAAATGTGTGTTCGCCGTCGGTCATCCATCCATCATTCCATCCATCGCGACAAGTGGATTTCATGTCAGAATCATGAAACTATTGTGATCAAAATGAAAAGTTTAACGATCACCTACCACTGTTTTGTCAAGTTGTTGTGACTTTGTATTACTGTTTTAAGGAAAATATTTTCAGCTCAATTCTTTGTAAGTTCAAGTTCAACAATCTTACATGATAAAAGTCCCAGCCAGCACACGGAAGTTTATAAGGACTCAAAACACAAATTCATATTAACACCACAGAGCATTCCACTGAAATACCTTCTCTGATCAGCTTTCAAACAAAATGAGTCCACATGCAGGTCAAAGGTCAGTACTGGTGCACAATTTCAACATATTCACCATTAACCACAAGAAAGACAACTGAAGAGCCTTTTCTAAAATCGGCGACCATCTTCGTTGTCTTTGAGGCATTTGTCTTTAAAGACTCACGCCATTCAGTGATGACCCTGACCTTTGACCCCCAGGGTCATCGCTGCTGACTGAGTCATCAGCAAATTAAATGTGACGCTGTGGATACTGGCTGTGACAGTCGTTAGTAAATAAAACTAATAAAAAAGACAAAACCAAAACAACACAGCTGAGGGGAGCGTAAGGGTAGAGGACAGAAGGACATCGGACATCAGACATCAGAGACAACCCCGTTGACGCCAGTCTGCTGGGACGTAACAGTTAGGAAGTCCACGAGCCAACATATGAGGCTAGAGTCCAGACCATAAAAGTGCTGAATTTTCTCAGCACAAGCAGACAGGAAATCAATTAAAAGTGATCTCACAAACGTTTCTGTGGCTTTGTTACAGAGGTCCTTCTGTCCAAAGTTGATCACAATTATTGGGACAATCTGTTCAAAGGCCCCGAGTCCCTGAGACATCCAGGGACTGAGTGGTTTGACTTTTTGGGGTCAGAGCAATGACAGTCTTTCCAAAGCCGAGGGACCCTAAAAATCTGGAGAGACATGTTTTTGGTGTTGTTTTAAATTAAAATATGCTGCAGGACCCGGACTTTTCCTCTCCTCGGTCTTCTGAAAAATGTTAAACACACATCTAATACGTACTGTGGCACCCAAAGTTGCATTTTTAAAATAAGAAAGCTTCTCAGTAAAATCATTTGTGGCAAAACTATAATAAATTAAGTTTTAATTTGAGTTTATTGTTACTTTTGTGTGGTCCTAATTAATTGTGGTTAAATTAGCATTTTGTGACCAACAGGAGACTTTGTTCCATTTGCAGCTCCCACCTCTACTCCAGCTGCAACCACCACCACGTGCACAACCACCGGGCCGCCCACGCCGCAGTTCAGTTACCATGACATCAACGTGTATTCCCTGGCCGGCCTGGCGCCACACATCAATATAAATGTCAATGTAAGTATTATGTCAGTGGATGCAAAAACAAAGGCGTTCCTCGAGTACAGATTACTGGTAGAAAAAGATGTCAGTTGTCTTCAACTGAACTACACGAGTGCAAATAATAGGCGCGTCCATAAAATTATATTGCTGTGCAGTGTGCACGTTTTGTTTTTTAGTGTTATTATTCTTTCCAAGGCTTGTATGTATTTGACTGATCTTCAGATTTCATTTGTAAGAATGTTTCTTGGATGTCTTCTTGGACTTCTCTCTCCTGCATCCTTCCTTCTGCTCAGATCCCTCTGCTGCAGGCTCATCCTCAGCTGAAACAATGTGTGCGGCAGTCCGTGGAGCGGGCAGTCCAGGAGCTTGTGCATCCTGTGGTAGATCGCTCGATCAAGATTGCAATGACAACCTGTGAACAAATCATCAGGAAGGATTTTGCCCTGGATTCAGAGGAGTCCCGCATGCGTGTAGCAGCACATCACATGATGAGAAACCTGACTGCTGGCATGGCCATGATCACATGTCGTGAGCCTTTGCTCATGAGCATCGCCACCAATCTGAAGAACAGCTTCGCTGCTGCACTTAGGGTAAACTGAACACCTACACGTGGGCTTAATCAGCTTTCTAATTGCATAAATTGTTTAAATTGTTAAAACAAAAAAAATCACCCACGTTATAAGTATGTTTCTTATCAAACTTCCTTTGTGCATTATTCTTGCTTTATTTTGCTCAGGCACCAACTCCCCAGCAGAGAGAGATGATGGAAGAGGCTGCTGCCAGAATTGCCCAAGACAACTGTGAGTTAGCCTGCTGCTTCATTCAGAAAACTGCTGTGGAGAAGGCTGGCCCTGAAATGGACAAGAGACTAGCCACGGTGAGGTTTTTAATGTTGGTGGTTCGGCGATTCATACAGCTCTCACATGTTCAAATATAGAATTGACTACGTGATTTTATAATCTCCAAACGTGATGCTTTTGTGTAAAACCTGTTTACTAGGTTTGGGTGATTGGATGAATATGTCAACGTTTGATGTCCCTCAACAATAGGTGTTTTGTTTTCAAGGTTTTTTTTATGCATGCAAGGTATATTTTTTTCCATTTTTAGCTGGTTTAATTTTCATATTCAAGAGTTTTGACCTTTAAATAAAAGTTCGATTCAAATCAAAGCTTTAACTTGCTGAAATATATCCTGATCATCTTAGATAAAATCCACCTCATCCAGTTCCACAACGACTTTCTTTTAGGCGTCTGACAGCAGTCATTTTATTGCTAAAATGAAATAAAATTATTCCTTTCTGCGTAATTTTAGTTTTAAATTAACAGAATGTTTTGGTAAATTTTGTGGGAAGGGTGATGAATGACGAAATACAGCAGCCTAAAGAATATTTTGAAAGTAGCCTAATGATTTGAGAAAAAAAAAATCACAAGCCACTGTGTGTGACAGCTGTGGAAGTAAAGAACAAAAAATTGAAACTGTCACTTAAAAACAGGATCTCTTTTGAAACTCATACTAAAATTACTGAAATGAGCTGTGGTACAATTTTACGATGAACCAAGACATAATAATGACACGCCAGATAAAGCTACTTCGCCCTGTGGTTATTGTGCTTTTTGATGGCCTGAAACAAAACATAATTATGCGTTTTGTTTTGTGATGGAGGGCATGTCTTCGGTGCCGGTGGTTTGTCCGTTCGGTCGTCTTTTAACGAGATTTTCAGGAAATGTTGGGGTTGTCATAAAAAACGAGGCAATAAATTTTGGCGCTGATCCAGGTCGTAGTGCTCCCCGGTTTGCTTCGAGTTGGTTGTTGGACTGACTGTTGCAGAGAAGGGAACATTTTAGCCTTTTGTCCAACCGTAACATTTACCTTGTAATGTCTTCATTTGGTCTGTGCACTAGGAGTTTGAACTGAGGAAGCACGCTCGCCAAGAAGGTCGTCGTTACTGTGATCCCGTTGTTCTGACTTACCAGGCTGAACGTATGCCTGAACAGATCAGACTCAAGGTAAGATTCCTGGAAAACGGTCGTTAAAAATCACAGCAAAATGAGCAAATAAAGCTGTAAAGCTCACAGTTGGTCTAACCTGGGTCAACCTGTTCTGCAGTTCAGTTTTCTTTGTCAGCTGTCCAGGTGTTCCATGCACCTGTTGAGTAAAAAAAAAATGCTTATCCATGTTCAGGTGGGAGGAGTGGACCCCAAACAGCTGGCTGTTTACGAGGAGTTTGCCAGGAACATTCCAGGTTTCTTACCAAGCAACGATCTCTCTCAACCCACTGGCTTTTTGGCTCAGCCCATGAAGGTGAATTTATCTCCCGTGACCATCCCAAAACAAAACGTAAGAACTAAAATGGTGTCAGTAAAAGGAAAGTTCAAAGGTTTCTGCATGCTTAATAATTTAAAAAGGCCAGACTTGACCAGAATGTTAAAAATTAGCTCAGCCTATTGATGTCTATGTTTTTGTTTCTATTTTAAATATATGAGGGGGAAAAACTATTACAGCCTATAAATGAGAGGTCTCTTTGTTTTATAGTTTCTAAACTCGGGTTGTGATTTATTTTTGAATTTTAGAACCAGGCATGGGCCACTGACGACGTGGCTCAGATCTATGATAAGTGCATAGCAGACTTGGAGCAGCATCTTCATGCCATTCCTCCAGCGCTTGCCATGAATCCTCTGACCCAAGGCCTGCGTAGTTTACTGGAAGCTGTGGCTTTAGCCAGGAACTCCAGGGATGGGATTGCTGCACTTGGCCTCCTGCAGAAGGTAGGATACCTTGTATATATCCTATGTTGGGTAGACGTTTTACTACTTTCAGACACTCTCTGACCAGCTGATCTGTCTCAATGCTCATTGCTTTCGTTTTGTGAAATTGCGCAACAAAGAGCGAACCTCTTACTGGTGGATTGTTGTCGATTTGCTCATTGCTCTGTGTTTTCCAGGCTGTGGAGGGTCTTCTGGATGCAACAAGTGGAGCTGATGCTGACTTGCTGCTGCGCTACAGAGAGTGCCACCTGCTGGTGTTGAAAGCCCTTCAGGACGGGCGTGCTTATGGACCACAGTGGTGCAATAAGCAGATCACCAGGTGAAAGAAGACGGTTCATATGCCCGTGTCGTGAAATGCGTTACCAGAGCATCCCGCACTCATTTGTTGTCACTCGCGTGGGCCTTGTATGGACTGTCCGAAATGTAAACGGCTGTTAAATTTAAATTCTCTGAACTGAGACAAACTGTGTGAAATTTGATTTCTGCTCTCATAGGTGTTTGATTGAATGTCGTGACGAATACAAATACAACGTGGAGGCAGTGGAGCTTCTGATCAGGAACCATCTAGTAAACATGCAGCAGTATGATGTGCACCTGGCGCAGGTTCAAGTTATTCATTTCATTTCATTTCATTTCCTGTAACCAGACTATCATTATCATCATCTCATTGAGGTCAAGATATCGTTTGCGAGGGAGATCTGGGCATAGAGCTGCACAAGTCACAAACACAATGAGATGACAATCACGTGAACAATTTAAACAGTCATCAAAATTCAGAAACTAGGATAAAAAACACGACTTAAACACACTGGCACTGATTAGATACACGTTGCTTATTATTAAGTAATGCTCTAAATTATGTCAGATATTTATAATTTATTGTTCCGTAACCCTGCAGCTGTGACCTTAATTTCATTCCTGTTTTATTCCAGTCCATGGAGAATGGGTTGCACTACATGGCCGTAGCGTTTGCCATGCAGTTGGTGAAGCTGCTGCTGGTGGATGAACGCAGCGTAAGCCACGTCACAGAAGCTGACCTCTTCCAAACAATTGAGACATTGATGAGAACCTGCGCACACTCCAGAGCCAACGCACCAGAGGGGTAAGAAAACATAACAATAAGAATACGTTAGTTTTAGACAAACTTGTGCCAGTTCCAAAGGCCGCTTACTGTATGTTTTTTTGTTTAGACATTTCAAACCAGATTGTCCTGCAGCTTCCACTATGCACATGTTGACTGTAGGACATGTTTGTTGCTGCCTGCAGTTGGGTTTTCTAATTCTGCTCCTCGTCCACAGGCTTCCCCAGCTGATGGATGTTGTTCGCTCCAACTATGAGGCAATGATTGACCGGGCTCATGGTGGACCCAACTTCATGATGCACTCTGGGATTTCACAGGCTTCAGAATATGATGATCCTCCAGGCCTGAGAGAGAAGGCAGAGTACCTGCTGAGGGAATGGGTCAACCTGTATCACTCGGCTGCTGCTGGAAGGGACAGCACCAAGGCTTTCTCTGCCTTCGTTGGCCAGGTAAACCCCTGGTAAACAGTCTAATCGTCTCATCCTAACCGGCCAAAGGCTTGAGCACTAACGTTATTTGTATTTGTGTTTGTGTTTTTTCTCAGATGCATCAGCAGGGCATCTTGAAGACCGATGACCTGATCACACGGTTCTTCCGACTGTGCACAGAAATGTGTGTGGAGATCAGCTACCGTGCACAGGCCGAACAACAGCACAACCCAGCAGCCAGCGCAGCCATCATCAGAGCCAAATGTTACCACAACCTGGATGCCTTTGTGAGGCTCATAGCCCTGCTGGTCAAACACTCTGGAGAGGCCACCAACACGGTGACCAAAATAAACCTTCTCAACAAGGTATAGGAACATTTCTACAACCTGATCTCATGTCAAGGGTCAAACACAAGATCACCAATGTTTTGTAAATTGGTCCATGGGGAGAATGATTTTATGTTTTTCTTAGGAAGTTGTTTTTAATTTTATTATGAAGCTGGATGTTAAGGAGTTAATATTACTGCTCGGCAGCCATTATGATGAATGGTAGAAGACTAAATTGTGCTCTTTTTAAAAAAATCATCCTTCTTGCAGGTGCTTGGTATTGTAGTCGGTGTCCTGATTCAGGACCACGATGTCCGTCAAACAGATTTCCAGCAGCTACCATACCACCGCATATTCATCATGCTGCTGTTGGAGCTGAATGCTCCCGAACATGTCCTTGAGACCATCAACTTCCAGACACTCACTGCCTTCTGGTAGGACATCCCATAATCTCTTTCTTCGTCACAAGACTGCATTCAGTTCTAGCCAAAGACGGTGTTGGAAGATTTTAAACCTGTCGGTTGTCATCCATTTGATGCTTTAACTTATCTTTGTGCCGTACTGCTGTTGTGCAGCAATACGTTTCATATTCTGAGACCCACCAAAGCACCCGGCTTTGTGTACGCCTGGCTGGAGCTCATCTCCCATCGCATTTTTATTGCCAGGATGCTGGCACACACACCGCAGCAGAAGGTAGCAGTCACCCGCTTCAATATCACACATTCCAAAAAACCCAGAAATGTGTTTTGAGGACCGAGTATTTTTAAATCTTGGACTGATGTTGTCTTCCAGGGTTGGCCCATGTATGCACAGCTGCTGATTGATCTCTTTAAGTACCTCGCCCCCTTCCTGAGGAATGTAGAGCTCATCAAACCTATGCAAATCCTCTACAAGGTTTGTTTCACAGAAAACTTGAGCACTTATTTCAGCTCTGAATATATTGTCCTTATGCCAGTTTCTTTTTGTCCTGTGACTGGTATTTAATGTTAAACCTAAAAAAGTTGTTTGTGTGCTAAACAGGGCACGCTGAGGGTGCTCCTCGTCCTGCTTCACGACTTCCCAGAGTTCCTGTGTGACTATCACTACGGCTTCTGTGACGTTATTCCACCCAACTGCATCCAGCTCCGCAACCTCATCCTCAGTGCCTTCCCACGCAACATGAGGCTTCCTGACCCCTTCACACCCAATCTGAAGGTCAAGCTCCTCACTTTCCCTTTTTCTGCTTTAATATCTTAAAGCTCCAAAGGTTTGGATTTAGTTTGATTTAAATCACATTTTCTGAACACTCTTGTAGGTGGACATGCTGAGTGAGATCAATATCGCTCCTCGCATCCTGACCAACTTCACCGGTGTCATGCCGTCTCAGTTCAAGAAGGATCTGGACTCTTATCTGAAGACGCGTTCGCCTGTCACTTTCCTGTCTGAGCTGCGCAGTAACCTGCAGGTAGGACCAGTGTTTGTTTGCTCAAACTGCATCTTGACAGTGACAGTGAAAGTGAAAGTCGGCGTGACGTCATGTGAATTTCATCTCCCAGGTGTCGAATGAACCAGGAAACCGGTACAACATCCAGCTGATCAATGCTCTAGTGTTATATGTAGGCACACAGGCAATTGCTCACATCCACAACAAAGGCAGCACCCCCTCCATGAGCACCATTACTCACTCTGCACACATGGACATCTTCCAGAACCTTGCTGTGGACCTGGACACTGAGGGTATGACAGTACTGTGATGTTGGAGGAGTCTGTGAAACCTAAAGCCTCTGCGCCTGCTTTTAGGTGCTGAACATCGGTACAGGGTGAATCGGGTGTTCCCGTCTTTATTTTTCCAGGACGTTACCTGTTCCTGAACGCGATCGCCAATCAGCTGCGTTACCCTAACAGCCACACTCACTACTTCAGCTGCACCATGCTTTATCTCTTTGCTGAGGCCAACACAGAGGCCATCCAGGAGCAGATCACCAGGTGAGCTGTCCCGTCTCACCTGAGCTTCGTGTTTTCTAAACTGCTGTGGGATTCTGTTAACCGATTCTCAATCGCCCTGTTAACTATTTTTCTGGTCTTCCAGAGTTCTGCTGGAGAGGCTGATAGTGAACAGGCCTCACCCGTGGGGGCTTCTCATCACCTTCATTGAGCTGATTAAGAATCCTGCCTTTAAGTTCTGGAGTCACGACTTTGTGCACTGTGCCCCCGAGATTGAAAAGTAGGTTTCCTGTTGGTCTCTGTGTGTTTGTGCGAAGTGCAGCTACAGGTCGTATGGTCAAGTCGTTGACCATTTTTGGTGTGTCTCCAGGCTGTTCCAGTCTGTAGCCCAGTGCTGCATGGGGCAGAAGCAGGCCCAGCAGGTGATGGAGGGAACTGGTGCCAGTTAACCTGCGAGCCAGCCCGTCGAGACGCCGCGGCCTTGACCCAGCCTGCCGCCACCACACACACACACACCTCCCATTTTACTATTGGCACTGGATAAACTGGTTACCACAGTCGTGTTGAAGTGTGGACAGGACTACTGCTCGAGTTGATAAGAGTTGATTTTTTTTTCCCCTGTTGTGTGTCAGAGGTCTGTGTGTCGAGAGTGAATTGGGATTTGCTGTTTAAACTTATTTTGAAACTTTTGTTGTAAATATTAATAAAGGGAGAGCAGGGAAGTCAGGAAATGGATGCATTTCACGTGTGTCTGCTCAAATGTATCTTGATATGATATGTGATGTATTCTCACTCACTACCAAAGTCCTTAGTTTGCTTCCTTCCCACACAAATCCTGTTTTTTTGTTTTTGCTTTCAGAGGCGGTAGAGAGTGGTAGATAGCTGAAGAGAGAAAAAAAACCTGCCTGCTACTTTTTAGTTCTTTATTTTTATCTTTTTTGAGTGGGACTGAAAATTGTGGTTAAGTCTCAGGTGTGGTGGTGGTGGTGGTGGAGACCGTTTTCTGATGGTTTGTCCATTTGAAACCGGTTCCGGAGGTCTCTCTCCCTGGCACTTTGTAAAATTGCGCAAAGTGATGGTAACATCTTAACTTGTATAAAGATCCGATTCCAATTGAAGAACAACAATAGAAGGACCAGTACAGCCCATTTTGTAACATTTTGAATGTTTTGTAAATTGGTCCATGTGTTGTATTTTGTAGTCCTTTAGTTCTTGCTACTTAACTGCAGTATGCATAAAGAAAATAAAGCATTCAACTGCATTTCTGTGTGGATTCTTTGAAACTGATGTAGTGAGGCCAAGTTTTAAGTGTATTAAGTTATTGATTTTATTAAGCTGCTTTTTAAAAGTCGATTGAAGCTTCAATCTAAACATACTGTGTTCAAAATGAAATACCTGAGAGATTTTCCTCGAAAACAAGATAAACGCAAAGCTGCAAAGCTCTCGCAGTTCAGACTAAACAAGTAAAATTACCGATGGCACTGTGGAAGCAGATGTGTGGGTCTGTGTTGACTGGAAAGGTTTATCAAAATGTCTCGATTGTGTGTGAGAGATTTCAAACGGTTCGTAAAATTAAATGAACTTCTCAAATGTTGACCACCCTGATTCAGATCGGTCAGAAAGCTGCTGCTGCTGCAATTTCCCTCATTTTCCTTCAATTTAAATCAAAGTATATAAATTATTATATATATATCAAATATACACATCTCACTAATCCTGAAGGGATTATCTCCCGGAGCTGTGACTGCTAGAGAATTTCTCATCGGCGTCTCACTGAACCGAGTGTTTGCAGCAGCATTTGGAAAATCACAGCCTATTCTTGTGTGAATGGCTTTTTAAAACTATTTTAGGCTTTTCACATCATTTTGTGGCCACTTTGGCAGATGCCTCCACGTTTCTAAATTGAAACCAGATTTTTTCATCTACTGGTTAAAAAAAGAAAACAAAACAACACTATCTCACCGACATCAAATCAGACTAAACCTTTCCTGTTTTAGGTTGATTACGATTCCCAAAATTATTTCTTTTTGCCAAACACCTGAATGATGAGCATTTTTTTGCTTTAAAAACAACTGTGTGTGATGCTTTTGACACTCTTGTTTATGTTGTGGTTAAAGGAACAAAATCAGATCAGATTCAACTGTAGACTGCACTAGGCAGTGCAGTCTACAGTTGAATATATGATTTTGTTAAATATGTTAAATTCTCACAACTGATATGCAACATGTTGCACCAAACTTCTTAACACAATCAACTTCAAGCGGTAATAACAGAGATAATACTGGAAAGCTCAACAAAATGTGATGAAGTGCATATTTAAAAAAAAAAAAAGCTCACACTGATAACTGATAGGTTCATCCTGTTTCAATGAAGTCCTGCTCACATCTCAGCAAGTGTAGAAAACAACAACTTAGGATCCCTGGTGTCTTAAGCTACACTGCAGATGTTAAATTCACAAACTCTACAATGCTGTAGATCATCAGTTCATCTTTTGGTTCTCTGCAGAAGAGGATGAGAAAAATGTTATCACTGTTACCTCATCCTTTCACTGAAACTGAAACCCAAGTAAAACAAAACCTGCAATTTTTCACGTGTCTATACTGTGTTTGACCTGTTCTCAGCCTCGTCACTTCTGTTTTTTTCTCCAACAGTAGATAGAAAGGAGATAGTAGGATAGAAAAGTAAATAGTCCACCGCACCGTATTTCTAATGCTCGCTTCTTCTCCTTCTGCAGTCCGTATCGGTCCTATGAGCCACGAGCACAGAGGACGCCATGTTACGTCCGGCCGTTGGGCTGAACACACTCCAGAGCTCTAAAGACGGGTTTGAGATGCACACAACTACCGGTATTTTGACAGAAAATTTTTCACAAATTTTATTAACATGTTCAAAACTCTTCAGAAATGTACTCATTGACTGTCAACAGAATTTACTCTCACTTAAAAACTGAGCAGAAATCATGACTTGGTGTGCTCTACGAGTCTGTACAGGATCAACTTCTGTCCCAAGCGGACCTGCAGCGCCCTCCTCTGCCTGCTGCTCAGTCTTTCCAGTGCCGCTTTGTCCTCCGCCAGCACCCGGTCTCCGTTCACTAGCGTTTCCTCCATTTCTCCGTCTCCGTATGACCTCAAAGTGAGCCGAGCTGCTTCGTGAATCAGTCGTTTCCATGACGCCTTCAATTTAGGAAGACCTTCGATGGAAAAAGCCTGAGAAATTTCATCGTCGTCTTCATATTCTTCCTCCCATCCTTCATTGTCTTTGAACTCGGACAACTCTTCTTTTGACATACACAACACCTGCAGGAAGAAAAGGGGAGCTGTGTTTTCTATGCTGTGTTGTGTAATCAGACAGTTGCTATTCGTGCTCTATCACCTTCACCTTCAGTGCAGTGTGAAGCTCCGAGTCGGTGAGGCAGCCATGTTTACTGAAGACGAAGGCTCCATTGTCTTTCACCATCTGACGGAGCACCTCCCACCGCCCCTCCACGAGCTCCCCGTCAGAGTCAGATTGAGCATCTGACAGAAGAGAAGAACAACCAAGAAGACAACACTCAAAAAGAGGTCAGCATGTTAATCAGAAGAGGTTTGAAGTTCCAACAGTTTTACAGTTTCAGTATTGCAAGAATAGTGAGAGACAACCAGGACGCCTGGGAGCTCTCTGAAGGAGCTCTAAGCTTCAGGAGGGCCGGTGGGACAGACTGGAAACAACAACTGCCGCCCGGGTTCTTCACCTGTCTGAGCTTTGCTCCCGGGTGTCTTGGTGACGTCTCTCACTGTCCTCCATGGTCTCTCAGTCTGTGAGGACGGCCGGCTCATCGTAGATTTACACATGTCCGATATTCCTTCCATGTCTTGATAGATTTAACAGAACTCCTGGGATGTTTTGGGCCTTGGAAATCCTTTTGGATTCATTCTCTGACTTCTACTTTTCAATCTATTTCCTTTATTTTACCAGAAGAAAACTCACTGGGATTAAAAATCTAATTTCCAACAGTGCCTTGGACAAAACAATCACGTTTTCTCTGAGTTGAATTAGGACAGGCCCTTTAAGGGGGAATATTTAGGCAGCCATTTACCAGTATTTTGAATTATGTATTTGTATTTATTGGTATTACTCTGTAGAAATCTAATTTCACTCTGACACTTGAGTTTTTCCTTCCAATTTTTTTGTCCAGGTCAATTTATCTCGACTGTGACTAATGACCGCAATAAAAGCACGCGCACACACACACACGTACGTACGTATGTTTTTGCTTGTTTGTTAAATTTAACAATTTTACAAGCATTCGTAAGATATTTGTCACCTTGTTGGGCAGCTTTGTAGAGGCAGAAAACAGGAATATCTGCAGTGTCGTTGTTGTTGCTCAGATATGACTCAGTGAAGCCGTACATGTGAAGAAGTTGCCAGTTGGCCATCTGCCCGTAGGTGTTAAACACCTCTTCACCTTTATTGATGTGACGCACAGAAACCATCTTCAGACTGTCCTGAAAATGAGGTGAGTTAGTGAAGATGTCCACAATTAGACAGACGCTAAAACAGACGCTTCTCCTTACAGGTGTAAACTCCAGATTAGCATTGTGGTTGGACACATGGTTCAGCATGTCTGCCATGGGAACCATCATTGGCGGGCTGGAGGTCTTCTCCTCTTCGTCATCCTCTTCCTTCGGCTCCTGGAAGCTACAGCGACAAGAACAAAACAAAGGGTTCAGAGAGAGAGAGAGAGAAAAGTGAAGAAATTTACAAACATGCACGCTAACCTGTAGGCCATGACGAAAGCCACTAGTTGTGTGTACAGCTCCAGAGTGTGCGTGTCAGGGTTCCACACGTCAGGATGTCTGATCATGAAAGGTAGGACTATGTCGGTGTACTCTTGGCGGATGTTGAATAGGTCTGTGTCCACAGCCTCTGGGATACCCGTTCCCTTCAGCTGGCTGTCTCGCTCCTCTTTAGGCCTGAAGAAGGAACATTAAATCAGAACAGTGCTTTAAAGTCATAAACACACACACACAGCAGATTTTTCAGGTGGGATATCACAGGTACCAGAACATGGGATGATCCAGCTTCTCGAAGTCAGACCAAAGAGACAGGTATGGTTTCCATTGGGACTGTGAGGAAGTGTATTCGCAAAGCAGAGCCAGCAGCAGAGGAACCCAGCCAGAGGAGCTCTCCAAAGATGACTTCTCTGCGAAAAAAACAGTGTGCAACTGTAAGGAGGCGATAAGTCAGGCAGCTCTGACGGCTTCTCCATGAACGTCACCTTTTTTCAACAAGGTAGAGACTTTTGCAGTTTCCTGGTGGAGGAGAGCAGACCTGGGGATGGTGAATAACACTTCTCCTTCTGCTATGTTGTCTTTCGCCACCATCCCATAGTCTGCCACAGTTTCCTCTCTACTCACACTCACATACACCTGGAGAAAAAGGCTTCCAGCATCAACTTCATTACATTCAGAGGGTGAACACTTAACAAGCGTCTGTCTGAACAACTTCTTGTCGTAAATTCGGATTAACAGCATTAGCAACAGCATTTAGACACTTGTTAACTGAAACTACATATTTTAAAGCTAAACTTTGTCAACTGTGTCAAACATATTTTAAAAATCAGATTCCCAAGTCTTAAAACAAACAAATAGTCTGATTCTAGACTCCGACGGCCTAATCTGCCAGTCTAGAATCGGCAGATTGCCGTCTGACAGATTAATTTCGTTTTAGTTCGTGTATTTTTACTGTGTTGTGTTGCCAAAGCAACACACTGTCACTGTCACTGTCACAGTCACGTAAAAAAATATTCAAGTGTCACTAGTATTGCATCTGCCAAAGATGGCTGGTTTTAATTCTTCCTTAGTTTTCTAAACTAAATACTTCTTTGTATTCTGAGGATTCACTAAGCTCTAGTATCAGGATCAGTTCAGGTAGACTTCTGCTTTAAAAACTCCCAAGTAATTTCTTGGAATTGTTCACATATCTTGTTATGTTGGCTTAGAAAACAGCACCTTATCACTGAGAAGCAAACCGACTGAATCACACCACCGAAGAAAGTCCTGCAGGAGCTCAGAACCGGCCTCGACCTGCAAACAATTCATTTTACGACTTCCAGAAAGCAACTCGTTGGAGATGTTAAAAGCAATATTAAATATTAAACAAACTCTTGACTAGAACAATTAGAGGCTAAATTCAGCAGCTGTCGTTACACAAGGCTATAGCAAAAGTCAATCGTGCGACTTTATTTTGTTTGATAAATGTGACGAAGATTTAACCTTTAGTCGCTTTGCTTCCGTTGCCATCTTCTGACGCTTCTGCTCACGCGTTTTTCGGCTCAAAAAGATTAGAGACACAGACCGCGAATAAAGTGGTATAATACGATTCGTCCTATAGATTCAACACGCTGTTCACCTCGAACACCGCCAGCCTCCAGCAGAACCACCAACCGAATGCTAACCCGATTAGCCGTTGAAGCTAACGAAGCCGTGGGTTAAGTGTGACCTGAGCACTGACTTGTAGGCAAACCCGCAGCGCACGGCGCACTTCCCTGTATGAAAACTAGTGCAGAATTCACGAAAATGCAGCACTCGTTACTTTCTCTACACCCAGTATTGTTTATTCTTCTTCCGTTACCTTTAATGCGGACCGAACGGGGCAACGCACCCACACAAATGTTATAACAAACGACCGTCTCGATGTGGCAATTACTTTTCTCGGCGTTCGCAAATGGATAATACAATTTACCATACACGATCTATATATCTGTATATCACGATATGTATGTATGTATTACTGTGCCCACTGCTTTGTGTGGTTGACATTACAGACGTAAACCAAAACGTACCTCAGCAGGAGGGAGTCTCTGCAGTCGGAACGACCTGGTCGGAAACTGAAAATGAGTGTGCTTCAAAATTAACGTTGAGAAAAGCTGCTCTAATGCACGGGGAATGGGTTCCGCGGGAGTTCGGTGGACCATTGGTATCGGAACGTTCACATTTCGTTCTAACGAGAAGTATTACCCGCAACTTCGGCACACGTCGGCACTTCGGCACTCGCTATCCAATCCAAGCAACTGTATCCAAAAACTATCCTCTCTTTGTCCGGCCGCAGGTGCGCCGGAGGTCTCTGTCGGATGAAGGCTTTTCGGTGAAGCAGCGGCGTCGCTTTGCTGAAAGAAAGAGGAGCGAAAACGGGTCAGCGAATGACTCTCACCATAAGCAAATCAAGGTGAAGCCCGAGAGTGGAACCGGAACCAGAACCAGAACCAGGGACAAGACGTCGCCCGGAACAATGGCCGCGTAGAGGAACGGTTCCTCTCCATTCTCCGAGCCGACAACTCGGACCCAATTCAACACAAAACACACAGCCCGAACTGAAACCGACCAGTTTTACCAAACTGTGTAGCGACGAAGCGACTGCCGGCGGTCCAAATGAGGAGGGAACGAGTCCGGGCGGACATTCTGCTCCGGCTCCGGCAGTGGCGTGTTGACGAAGTTTTAGGCTACTTCGCGGACTTACAACTAGCTCGGACGTTTGAGTTTCACCCCTCCGCCAGAGCTACTGTGCTGAACCAAACAGTTAAATAAACTGTTAAGCCGAACGGTTACAATGCAGCGTTTATGCAATTCAATAAATGTAATGTTAACGCAATTTACCCACTTTGTGTTGATTTTTCGAAATGTTTTTTACAGGTGTGAACATGGACATTTCAATTTCAAATTATATGTTTAATGCACGGGGAATGAGTTCCGCGGGAGTTCGGTGGACCGTTGGTATCGGAATGTTCAGATTTCGTTCTGACGAGGAGTATTACCCGCAACTTCGGCACACGTCGGCCCTATCCAAGCAAAAAGACGAAAAGAGAAGACGAAACGTCTGGCCAAAACTATGTCTACGTCTACGTCAACCAAGGCCCTGCAGTGTGAGTGGGGTGGGCCCTGGCAAGTTTCTTTTTAACGGAGATGTGACTGGCGTATTTCTGGTACTGTGCGCTGTGTGTGTGTGAGGTCATTCTGTTTTAAAACCTCTCCACCTAGAACGATTCGAACCTGGAACACTTTCGATTCCATCATTTATTCTGTCAAAGCACACTTTTCCGTAAACATTTGTACTTTGTTTTTTATTTCAGAGAAATTCTTTTTACAGAAGTTAGGGTTGCGATGTGTGCCGAAGCAACAGTGAGTACAGTGGTTGATAAATTACAAAGGTCGAAAGCATTAGCATTGGAAGCAAATGAGTAAAGTGTTAAAGAAAATCGTATGTGAATACACGATCGTATCTCTCATATCTGTTATAATAAATCTCTCATAGCACGCACACACACACACACAAATACATAATCTGACATTTTCAGATTTAATTGTGAGCATTCCAGAGGGTACTCTGTTAATCACATTATATTCACATGTATATACGTATTTGAACTTGACCTCTGACCCTCCAAGTTTCTGACCACTGTCCACACAGGTCAGGGGTCATTTGGGTTATGATAAGCATAATGCCTGAGTCCTGGACACCAGCTTCATGAAGGGCCAGCTGTCTTCGTGTCGGACCGCTTCCACGGTTGGTTGCTCGCAGGCTGAAAGCTCAGCTCGTGGAGATGCATTTGTGAATGCTTTTTCAGGTACACCTTAAACCAGTAAGACACTCTTCCCCTTGTGTGGTATCGTGAGGGGGGTAGGATCGACCAAGAGATCAAGATCAGAATAGTCAACCTCCACAACTCTGGTTCATCTGTTCAAACAATTTGTCATTATGTGTGTATCAAAACATACATGCACCTGAGCAGGAGGGAGTCTCTGTGTAGCCGCCTTCATCCGACTCATCTGTACTCTGCGATGTGTGCGACTGGTAAAAGGAATCAGTAGACGAGGACCCTGGGTGTGTTGCAGCAGCAGGGCAGGTTCAATCCGTTTAAAACAAGAATACTTTTAGCACAGCAGTTCTTGGGGTCTGGCTTCCCCACGCACACCTGTCCCCAGCGCAGTTCGGCGCAAACTGAGACCAGAATGTGTTGAAACCAACCAAAATTTTCAGAGATTCCCAATTAATAAAGCAAAATCTCCATTCATTCAAAACAATTAAAATAAAACACAAACAGAAATACTCCGCCCAACAGTTACATTTCTTATACATGAATTTAACATCCAGATAACCTTTTGAAACAACTCACATACCTGTTTGAAACAAGAACACTTTTAGCACAGCAGTTCTTGGGGTCTGGCTTCCCCACGCACACCTTAAACAATTAGAAGAACAAAAAAAGAACCAAGTTGGTACAAGAAACTCAACAAATGTTGGCAACGTGGGAATTAAATACCCAATAATACAACTGTATTAAATACCCATAAAACAGTTTAAAAACAATATATAACAAGTTGCGAGTTTAGCAAATATAGGTTTTAGGACATTTTGAACATTTTAATACACCAACAGAAGACAGCTACATAACGCTTACCTGTCCCCAGCGCAGCTCGGCGCAAACTGAGGAGGGCAGCGGAAAAACACAGGATATGACGCGGAAACAGGAAACAAGAAAATAAAAGCTTCTCCGCCAAAATAAAATACAATTTAGAAACCAAGAAAAACAAATATACACCGATAATGAGGATGGATTTGAGGTGAAATATGAACATTTTTACACACTTGTTACATCTGCAGTCGGAACGACCTGATCAGAGACTGAAAATGAGTGTGCTTCAAAAAAATGAATGTTGTCATTAGCCACTGAGAAAAGCTGCTCTAATGCACGGGGAATGAGTTCCGCGGGAGTTCGGTGGACCGTTGGTATCGGAACGTTCAGATTTCGTTCTGACGAGGAGTATTACCCGCAACTTCGGCACACGTCGGCACTCGTCGTCCTTACAACATGCCGAAGGCTCTCGAGAAAAAGAAACATCTCGACAAGCCGCCGTCAACCACTAAGGCCCTGGGAACGTAGAGCTCGAAAGAGTTCCCAAGCAAACGGTGGTGTTTCTCTCTCAATAGTTACACGGACCACGAGCTAGCTAGGCTAAGTGCTAATTTAACGGCAGCAACGGTCGATTATGTGATCGTCGGCAGAGAAGTTGGAGACAAGGGAACTCCGCACCTCCAAGGATTCGTGAATCTGAAGGCTAAAAAGAGACTGGCTGGCATGAAGTCTCATCTCTCCTCGCTGTCACTTCGAAAGAGCTCGCGGTGCGGACGAGGAGAACAAGGAGTACTGCGAGAAGGGCGGAGATGTTTACCTCGCCATCGGGGAGCCGGTGGGCCAGGGAAAGAGGAACGACTTGAATGCAGCGGTGGAGATGCTTCGCAAGTCGTCGGGCAACCTGTCCGAGCTCGCCAACGAGATGCCTGCGACGTTCATCAGGTACTGCCGGGGGTTGAGCCAGTGGGTGGACTTCGCTCGGGTTGCCAGGCAACGCGACTACAAGACTGACGTCACTGTCCTGGTGGGTCCCCCTGGCTGCGGGAAGAGTCGCCGCGCGGCTGGTGCGACGTCTGGCTTGGCCTTTTACAAGTCGAGGGGTGAGTGGTGGGACGGGTACGTGGGTCAGGAGGATGTCATCATCGACGACTTCTATGGCTGGCTGAAGTACGACGAACTTCTTCGGATCTGCGATCGATACCCTCACCGTGTCCCTGTCAAGGGATCCTTCGCCCAGTTCTCGGCCAGGAGGATTTTCATCACCTCCAACAAGCACGTCTGGGAGTGGTACAAGTTCGAGCACTACGACGCGGATCCTCTGATGCGCCGGATCGACACGTACAAGGTGTGGAGCGACGACAATCCGGGCCGCTTCCGTGATCTTCACGAACTTCTGTTTTTGACCCATCTCCGATACAATTATTAACGTTTGTGTGTGTGTGTGTGTGTGACGTCTTGTGACCCTAATGTGTTTCCTGAAAATAAACACCCTAACCCTTTGGAACTTTGTGGAAACACTATCATTTGGCAACAAGTGACACAAACAGAATATTTGCCAACACGCACGGCCGCTTGTCTCACCGTTACTGTTAGCTGGTTTGATTGTCGATTGTCTCTGCTAATTGTTCCTTAATTTTTCTGAAGACCGGAGGCTCTCGGTTGGTTGACACGTTTCACTTTGAACGTGAATGTGAGCACGGTGCAAATCGTAAAATTCAATACGTTTAGGTTTGACAGTGCAGTCGTGGCAAAATTCAAAGTCATCCACAAATCGTCCATGGACAATCCACAAGAGGAAGTCGTGAGCAAAGGAAACACGCACAAAATCATGCCCCATTGGTTCCAGGATTAATAATTCAATCCGTTCCATCGAATTATATAAACAAAAGGTGAACTCGTGAACTCGGTTTCTTGGCCCCCTCTCCTGGCGAAAAGAGGGAATTGCGGGCACTCGGGTGGGTTTCAGACGATCTTTTTTTCTTACGCCGATGTTTTGTTTTTACGGGGAATTGGTGATGGGTGATGGAGTGAGCCACGGACAATCGTGAATAACAAACAATAACGAATCTCTTGAAACTCAAAATCACATGAATAAAACCGTTTCATGGAGTGAAAGGTCCAGAAATGATGATAAACCTTTAAGTAAACAACGATCGCACGTTGGTTGCACAGCACCTTCACAGACAACATTAGCTTAAATCCAATCCATATAAGGCAAGAGGTGTGTAATAATAATAATTATATAATTATATCATTTCATCTGTCGTGGGTTAGGATCTCCTGACCCAGAGGATGAAATTCCAAATACAGTCTCATGGCGCCATCCTGTGGCTAAATAAAAGAACTGCGGATGGGCGGGTAAAATCAAAGCAAGTGTGACTCGTTTTTGTTGGAGTGACCTTTTTGGATCCAGAGATGGGTTGAAAAGGGTTGAACTGGTACTGAACCCCGGGAGTGATGACCTGGGAGGTAGGTAAGTCATTGTTAAATGGTTAGGATGATGATGTTTTTTTAAAAAATTATTATCACTTGTCTTCTGCCGGTTGTTGCGGCAAAAGGTACGTACAAGAGGTCGTTATGTCCTGGTAGGTGGATATGTATTCAATTGTTGTTGAAGATATATATTGTTGTTATGATTATTTAGTGGATTGGGTA